>NC_061508.1:144403598-144415419 GCF_022539505.1 Lolium rigidum | reverse complement strand
GAAAATGCTTTAAATGAGCGCACAGCTCAACAGCTTGCTCGTGAAGCTGCCGTCGCCGCACGCCTGGAGTCGCAAAACTGACGTTTTGTCAGTAAGTATTGCACACTTTCTTCGAGTTACCTTCAACAATACTTTTTTTGATAACCCGAAACTTTTTTCCAGCAGGGAAAACCAGCCAGGAATATGGGCTTGAAAAGCCAGAAGATGACCGTCTCCTTGACGCTCTTTCTCTCCTCAAAATTTACGGATATGAAGTACGCCAAAGCATTTCTGATGCTAAGGCAGTGTTTTCTCGGCTCTTCCCCTACTTCTTCCCGAAGACTAACGAGCCCAACACTTTTGCTGCGCTTGCCAAGCGCTTCCTTCCGAAAGAAGATCTTGGGCTAGCTCTTCGATAAGAGAACCTGAAGATTGGCGTTGAAGGTACCATTGCTTTGGTTGCCGAGAGCCAACAGCACATCGATTGGGCCAAAGTTGGTGATGCGAGGAGTATGGAGACGAAGAAATGGCAATCTTTGATCAAGGCCGCCAAGCCTAGCTCGAAGAAAATCCTTGCCTTCCTCGGATACAAACCAACACCTTCCTCCAGTTCCGCTAAGCCGGAGGTCAAGTAGATCGCTGTAAGGGTATATTGCCCCTATGTGTGGTTTTGGTAATTAATGACAACCCCTATGGACTAATGTTTTCATTGAGTTTATATGAAGGAATATTCCATAGGTACTACTTGTACTCCATGTGTTGGATTCAAGTATGGATGCCATGAAGATAAAGGTATACCTTGTGTATTGGCATCAAGATCATCGGTATGAAGATATATATGTAATATGATCAAGAAGAAGAAATGAAGATGGAGTTCTGATGTGGAACTCAATATTAGCCATGCTCTATCTTATGTGAGTATGAGAAGATACAAGGTTGACTTGGGCAAGTTCAAGATGAGCATCTTGAGTGGATCACATGCTTGAAGCTTGCCGTCCATTTGGTGATAATGGACATGTGAAGATGTGCATCAATGGACCTTTCCCATCATAGTGTATGGGGGAGCATTTGTGAGTCTTCACAAAGCAACATTGATCAAGTGAGGCATTCCGGCTTGTGTAGAGCTTGAAGAGTTATCATCAAGATCAAGCGGGATGTGCAAGGAAAAGGTATGACCTTGATAGGTTTTCCTTTTACCGGTCTCAAGGTGGTTGATGGGAGACCGGATTATAGGATAGATAGCCGCACTATTAAGAGGGGCTTTCGGTTGGGTAACTTGATCACATCGTCTTAGGGAGCTCAACCTTTTGCATACTTTGCATATCCTTATTGCTTCTTGGTGTTTCTCTGTGTGAGGTTCTTGAGCTTGTTGCTAGCTTTACAACAAGCCCAAGTTCATCGAAAACGGAATCCGCATGCATCTTCTATTGCGTTTTCGAGTTTGGACATCTTCACCGTTTCTTGACGGTGGGAGACTCCCTCTCTAAAATCATCTAAAATGTTCTGTGAGAGTCTCCCTGTTGGGGTTCTATTTGTCGTTATCTTTCCAACAAAATTGGTTTCATGTTAATCGGAGTTCGGGAGCATTAGTTATTAAAAGAAAAGGAAAAAGGGGAGGGGCGGCCGGCCGGCCTGCCGGCCCACGCGCCGGCCTGATAACCCACAAGTATAGGGGATCGCAACAGTCTTCGAGGGAAGTAAAACCCCAAATTATTGATCCGACACAAGGGAGGTGTCAATTCAGCTGCACCTGGAAAAGCACTAGTAACAGGGGTGATGTGAAAGCAGCAGTAGTATGAGAGCAATAGTAACAGTAACACAGCAGCAGTAATAGTAACACAGAGGCAATGGCAACAGAAAATAGTTGATACTACTTCCAATGTCATAAAGGAACGAGTATATGATGATGAGAGATGGATCGGGGTTCCCATCTATCTACACTAGTGGTAACTCTCCAATAACAAGTGTTGGGTGAACAAATTACAGTTGGGCAATTGATAGGATTGAAATAGCATTAAGACAGAACATCAAGATTATTAATCATGTAGCCATGTTTTCCATATATAGTCATACGTGCTCGCAATGAGAAACTTGCATAACATCTTTTGTCCTACCAGCCGGTGGCAGCGGGGCCTCAAGGGAATCTACTGGTAATTAAGGTACTGCTTTTAATAGAGCACCGGAGCAAAGCATTAACACTTGGTGAAAACATGTGATCCTCATATCTAAGCCTTCCCCTCCGGTTATCCCAGGTTGTTGTCACTCTGGGGCCTCGTGTTCCGGACATAGACATGTGCAAACAACTTGTAGATACAATCTAAGCAATAAGTATAGAGCTTAAATCTAAGATCATGCCACTCGTGCACTAGTGACAAGCATTAAACACAACAATATTGCAGCAACAATAACTTCATAAACTTTATAGTAATAATCCATCGGATCCCAACAAACACAACACCGATTACATCAGATGGATCTCAATCATGTAAGGCAGCTCATGAGATCATTGTATTGAAGTACATGGGAGAGAGAGTACCAACTAGTGATGGCGTGTAACTCACACGTTCGTTGGGAACCCCAAGAGGAAGGTATGATGCGCACAGCAGCAAGTTTTCCCTCAGAAAGAAACCAAGGTTTATCGAACCAGGAGGAGCCAAGAAGCACGTTGAAGGTTGATGGCGGCGGGATGTACTCGCGGCGCAACACCGCAGATTCCGGCGCCAACGTGGAACCCGCACAACACAACCAAAGTACTTTGCCCCAACAAAACAGTGAGGTTGTCAATCTCACCGGCTTGCTGTAACAAAGGATTAGATGTATAGTGTGGATGATGATTGTTTGCAGAAAATAGTAGAACACGTATTGCAGCAGATTTGTATTTCAGATGTAAAGAATGGACCGGGGTCCACAGTTCACTAGAGGTGTCTCTCCCATAAGATAAAGGGATTTCTATTTTCGTGCCCTCCGGTCCTTAGTTGTACTCAGTTTTCCCCAGCTCCTTAGTTTTTCCTCAGTTTTCCCCAAGCCCTTGTTTGAAACCCGCAGAAGCAGCTCAGACGGCAGGATTCCCGTTTAGTTGACCGTTCGTCACGTGTGGGGCCGCGTCTTGTGGGGCCGCGTCGTGTGGGCCCGCGTCGCGTGGGGCTGGTAGAAAGGGACCGCGTGGGACAGGACGAGAAGCGTTTGGTTGCACGTGAGCAGGAGCTGGGTTCTGTCTCTCTCGGCCCCAAATTGGCATTATTAAGTGCACCTTTTCCCCCTCTTTCTCTCTGTCCTTTTCACCAAATTAGTATAAAATCTTGAGAAGCTTGCATTTCTGACTTTCTTCAATTATTTGTGCCTTTTGGCCCTCGTTGTTTGCCCAATATGGCAGCAAATCTAGTACTCCCTCTGGTCCATATGTATGTAGTTAAATCTAGAAGCAAATCTCCAGGATAATGTACGATAAATTCACGATCATAGTAAATCAAGAAAACTAAGTACGGCCAACAAAATATAGTAGACTAGGGATAGATAATCCCTAGATAATATGGATAGATAATAGGCTGCATACACAGCAGCCAACATAGTAACGAGTTCTTCACAAGCACCATCATACTAACATAACAACAAGGGATCCCTAGCTAACAACAAAGGGATCCCAACAACAAACTAGGAGGCAAGCAGCAGCAGCAGAGACACGTCCGAGACTCCGCCTACCCCATCCGGCTCTGCCTCCACTTGTTGCTCTTGCTCCCCTTGGGAGCCTTGGGCTTGAGCGGAGGCATGCGCCCGCGGAGATCTCCACCCGCCGCAAGCTGCGGAGGTGCATGCCGAGCGTCCCGTGCTTGGCGCGGAAGGAGTGGACGTTCACCGTCGTGCCGACCTTGGGGAAGGTGTTGCTGATGTTCTCAGCATGCGTGACGAGGCAGTTGAAGTCCGTGGCGCCGAGTCTCCCGGTGCGGAAGGGGCACCTGTACACCTCCTTGGCGAAGTAGGAGATGTATCGGCCGACCTGCAGCCTCCGCGGCACACTGGCGAGTCTTGACGTCCTCCTCCTCTTCGTCGCTGCCGACGTCGCTGCCGGACATCCGATCCATATCAAACAGAAACTAGTGAATGAGTTGCAACGATGACTAACGTACATGATAACAAAGTTAAGAAAAACAGAGTCAGCCTCGGTTAGAGTGGACATGATTATATATCTACGGGGAAGGTGTTAGCGAACTAAAGCTCATGCACAACAGATTTGTACACAGCAATGGTTCGCTGAACCCTCCCCGTAAAAATTTGTGCCCAACCATTCATCATAGGCAAAGAAACAGATTCTAGATCCGAACTAGATCCGAACTTGAACACATTCGAGATTATTTGCAAAATTAAACGGTTGATATCTTTTGATTAGTGCATAAAATAACTGATTGAGATCCCATGATTACTTGCATAAATTAACTGATTGAGATCCAATATTACTTGCATAAATTAACCGAACAGACGAACCCCAAATCTTAAACGAAATCAAGAAGTGATCAAAACAAAATGGAATAAAATCGGCGCAAATATTAGCCCAATACTCATCCATCTACAGATGCATCTACACCAGCAAAAATAGGGTTCAAAAAGGAATGGGGAACAAAAAAGGAAGCAAACCGTAGTTACCTCGTTCCATGGGTCCTCCAGGGAGGTGTCGTAGGGGTTCGGGGGCGGGACGTACGGCACGGGGTCGTAGGGGTCCCATCCCGCCGGGATCTGACTGCCACCGCCGGCAGCAACCTCCGATGCACCGGCGACGGCGGCGGCGTCGTCCGTCGAGGGGACGGCGCCGAAGATGGAGGCGTCGCGCTTCGAGCCAACCTCGACGATTGGATTGGCATTCTCCTTGTCCATCTCTCCGGCGGAGGAAGAGGAAGAGGGAGAGGGAGAGGGAGAGGGTTTTTTGCTTTGGAGAAGATGATCGGACGTGAGAGAGTTGGCGATGCATGAGAGAGTGAGAGTGACAGAGAGAGTGCGAGGAGGCGTCTATAAAGGCGAGGGGTGGTTAATGCGACCCGCGTCCTACGCGTGCACAGGTGCACGTCTGCACGTCTTGGAATTCTGCAACGCGACACGCGTCCACGATTGCACGTCTCGACTTCTCCACCGCGACCCGCGTCTACGCGTCAACAATTGCACGTGTCCTCGAGTCTAACCCTGGAAATTTAGATATACTCAGGTATACCCTCGAGTCTTATACTAGCATTTTTTGTGTGCTCAATTTTCCCCTCGAGTGCTAATACCGGCTAGTGCAATATACTCAGCTTTACCCTCAAGTGGCTGGTCAACAGATAGTCAACAAATGGGATTAACTAGTTAAATGAGTCATTTAATGTGCAAAAAAATCCTAAAAAGAGTGGCACTTACTCATGGAGTCTTTACCACAAATTGCCACTTCTCAAATCATAGATAAATAATAGATAAATCAAGTTTTACCACAAATTGCCACTTCTCAAATCACCTAGTAGCTATGAAGGTGCATGGTTTTCCACAATAAGCCCTTCCCAAAACAGCTTCCCCCAAATCATACTTTGTCTAAATGAGGCCACAATTCTCACACTCGATGTATATTGGTATTGCAAATAGTTTGAGGTAGGCCAAGATGGGTTTCATTGTACAAAACACGCATTTTCCATTTTTTAAATCTCATATTTGAATCCCTTAGTCTATTTACTACTCGGGTGCCCTTGGTTTCTTGATAGTACTCAGTTTTGCCCTCTCTCTTCACAAATTCTCGCAGTACGTGCATCATCGCCCTGATTGGTCTAGCCCATGTCACGCGGATCGTGCCCGCCGACCGTTGATCGTATGATATAGGGAACGGGCGGGATAACCCCTCTCTCTCTCTCTCGTTGGCGGTTAATTAGCTTCCACCCTCTAAGTATGCTCGAAGGGCGGTTTTACGTATTATTTTTCACGCGCTAAAAATTATAAAATCTTTTAGGCGTTATTTTTCACGCAAAAAATGATAAACCATCACCGATTTGTTGTTACCATTACTTTTCACGCAAAAAAAATGATAAACCATCACCGATTTGTTGTTGCCATTACTTTTCACGCAAAAAAATGATAAACCATCAACAATTTGTTGTAGCCATTACTTTTCATGCAAAAAAATGATAAACCATCAACAATTTGTTGTAGCCATTACTTTTCACGCAAAAAAATGATAAACCATCACCGATTTGTTGTTGCCATTACTTTTCACGCAAAAAATGATAAACCATCAACAATTTGTTGTAGCCATTACTTTTCACGCAAAAAATGATAAACCATCAACAATTTGTTGTTGCCATTACTTTTCACGCAAAAAATATGATAAACCATCACCGATTTGTTGTTGCCATTACTTTTCACGCAAAAAAATGATAAACCATCAACAATTTGTTGTAGCCATTACTTTTCACGCGAGAAAAAACCTAATTTGTTACAAAAGCTGGTTTCGAGTGAGACATAACCAAGTTTGGCATACATGATGGCATACCTATAACAACAAGGAATATCTAAAAGGGAAAGTTTCGGAAAATTTGAAATTTAGGGTGAAAATGATGCCATACATGATGTCGTTTTTCGAGATTTTGACCTGAAAATCAATTGGGTATTGTAAAGGGAAATAAAAAGTTCGAAAAATGTAAAAACGAAACAATCTATCTATCTATGTATAGAAGATCAGCTGTATGAAATTTGAGGTTATTTAGAGAAGGTAGAAAAAATCACCTTGTTAGAAAAGTCTGGTTTCGACGAGACGAAACGGCATGCGCTTAAGCAAAGTGATTTTTTCGAACATCTCCAAATGACCCCAAATTTTCCATACATGATGCCATACGTGTAACAACAAGGAACCCTATCTAAAAAGTGTCAAAAAAGTTTGCCCAACCGTATAGCTCTATCAAAAAGAACCTCACCATGGCGCTAGTATAATTTTGGGAAAGTTACAAACTTTCGTTACCTAACCTTCAACATGAAACTTGTTTCAAATTCATTTTGGCCTACAAGAAACAAATCCCAACTTGATTCGAGCACCACAGCCTCCAAGCGATGCCGATGCCGATATCGGCATGGTCAGAACGGCTATGCTCGCCGCCACTGCTAGGTCAACGTCGGGATGCACCCTCAATCCCGTCCCCTCATTCGATCACTGACACACCAGAGAAACCGCCGAGGCCAATGCCGAACGTACATGCCGATGCCAATGCCGAACATGCATGCACGCCGCCGTGGGCACGGCCACGCCGACCCGCTATGCGTCGGACGCCACGGACCGCCGCGAGGTCTTTCCCTTCGCCACCACACTCTCCTAGCACCCACCTATACACGCCGGAAAGGAGAGACACTAGTTTTCTCTACATTGCTCGCGTTCGTGTCCGACACGGTCGATCAAAGTTTTGAGGTGGTCGTCGATGTCGTCGACCATTTCTTCTCTTCTTTGCATGGTTAAACGCGTCTAGTTCATATCTATCTAATGCGTCCGGTCTCGCCTCATGCAGTTCTTTGTGGACGTCGATCTCATCTCGGCACCCCGCATGCCACCTCCTCCGTGCCATCGCTGTAGAGCTCCGTTTAAAAATCTAATCCTACCCGTGTATTGCCCCTTGTATCGGCGTCATGGCCCCACTTGTCATTTGATATACCGAAGCCCCACTCGTTCGCGTTTTGGTCGTGGATACGAGCGATGCTTACGGTCAAACAAAGATGGATGGTCCGACGTGTCTTTGCGGGCTCTACGTGGCCCCACTAGTCGGAAGATAACGGTCAACCGTCGGGCAACCGGCCGTTACATCACGTGTGATGGTTTAAGACAAACGCTTGGGTAAAACTGAGGAAAAACTAAGGAGCTGGGGAAAACTGAGCACAACTAAGGACCCGAGGGCACGAAAATAGAAATTCCTAAGATAAATAGCATGTTGGGTGAACAAATTACAGTCGGGCAATTGACAAATAGAGAGGGCATAACAATGCACATACATGATATGATAAATATTGTGAGATTTAATTGGGCATTACGACAAAGTACATAGACCGCTATCCAGACATGCATCTATGCCTAAAAAGTCCACCTTCGAGTTATCATCCGAACCCCTTCCGGTATTAAGTTGCAAAACAACAGACAATTGCATTAAGTATGGTGCGTAATGTAATCAATAACTACATCCTCGGACATAGCATCAATGTTTTATCCCTAGTGGCAACAAGTACATCCATAACCTTAGAGGTTTCTGTCACTCCCCGCATTCACTGGAGACATGAACCCACTATCGAGCATAAATACTCCCTCTTGGAGTTAAGAGTAAAAACTTGGCCGGAGCCTCTACTAATAACGGAGAGCATGCAAGATCATAAACAACACATAGGTAATAGATTGATAATCAACATAACATAGTATTCTCTATCCATCGGATCCCGACAAACACAACATATAGTATTACGAGATAGATGATCTTGATCATGTTAGGCAGCTCACAAGATCCGACAATGAAGCACATGAGGAGAAGACAACCATCTAGCTACTGCTATGGACCCATAGTCCAGGGGTGAACTACTCACTCATCACTTCGGAGGCGACCATGGCGGTGAAGAGTCCTCCGGGAGATGAATCCCCTCTCCGGCAGGGTGCCGGAGGTGATCTCCAGAATCCCCCGAGATGGAATTGGCGGCGGCGGCGTCTCAGTAAGGTTTTCCGTATCGTGGCTCTCAGTACTGGGGGTTTCGCGACGAAGGCTATTTGTAGGCGGAAGGGCAGGTAAAGGGGCGACGCGAGGGGCCCACACGACAGGCCGGCGCGGCCAGGGCTTACTCCGCGCCGCCCTGGTGTGTCGCCACCTCGTGGCCCCACTTCGACTCTCTCTCGGTCTTCTGGAAGCTTCGTGGCAAAATAGGCCCCTGGGCGTTGATTTCGTCCAATTCCGAGAATATTTCCTTTGTAGGATTTCTGAAACCAAAAACAGCAGAAAACAAAGAATCGGCTCTTCGGCATCTCGTTAATAGGTTAGTGCCGGAAAATGCATAAATACGACATATAATGTGTATAAAACATGTAGATATCATCAATAATGTGGCATGGAACATAAGAAATTATCGATACGTCGGAGACGTATCGGCATCCCCAAGCTTAGTTCTCGCTCGTCCCAAGCAGGTAAACGATAACAAAGATAATTTCCGGAGTGACATGCCATCATAACCTTGATCATACTATTGTAAACATATGTAATGAATGCAGCAATCAAAACAATGGTAATGACATGAGTAAACAACTCGAATCATAAAGCAAAGACTTTTCATGAATAGTACTTCAAGACAAGCATCAATAAGTCTTGCATAAGAGTTAACTCATAAAGCAATAAATCAAAGTAAAGGTATTGAAGCAACACAAAGGAAGATTAAGTTTCAGCGGTTGCTTTCAACTTATAACATGTATATCTCATGGATAATTGTCAACATAGAGTAATATAACAAGTGCAATATGCTAGTATGTAGGAATCAATGCACAGTTCACACAAGTGTTTGCTTCTTGAGGTGGAGAGAAATAGGTGAACTGACTCAACATAAAAGTAAAAGAAAGGTCCTTCAAAAAGGAAAGCATCGATTGCTATATTTGTGCTAGAGCTTTTATTTTGAAAACAAGAAACAATTTTGTCAACGGTAGTAATAAAGCATATGTATTATGTAAATTATATCTTACAAGTTGCAAGCCTCATGCATAGTATACTAATAGTGCCCGCACCTTGTCCTAATTAGCTTGGACTACCGGGATCATCGCAATATACATGTTTTAACCAAGTGTCACAAAGGGGTACCTCCATGCCGCCTGTACAAAAGTCTAAGGAGAAAGCTCGCATTTTGGATTTCTCGCTTTTGATTATTCTCAACTTAGACATCCATACCGGGACAACATGGACAACAGATAATGGACTCCTCTTTAATGCATAAGCATGTAGCAACAATTAGTGTTCTCATATGAGATTGAGGATATATGTCCAAAACTGAAACTTCCACCATGATTCATGGTTTTAGTTAGCGGCCCAATGTTCTTCTCTAACAATATGCATGCTCTAACCATTAAAGTGGTAGATCTCCCTTACTTATGACAAGACGGACATGCATAGCAACTCACATGATATTCAACAAAGAGTAGTTGATGGCGTCCCCAGATAACATGGTTATCGCACAACTAGCAACTTAATAAGAGATAAAGTGCATAAGTACATATTCAATACCACAATAGTTTTTAAGCTATTTGTCCCATGAGCTATATATTGTAAAGGTAAAGAATGGAAATTTTAAAGGTAGCACTTAAACAATTTACTTTGGAATGGCGGAGAAATACCATGTAGTAGGTAGGTATGGTGGACACAAATGGCATAGTGGTTGGCTCAAGGATTTTGGATGCATGAGAAGTATTCCCTCTCGATACAAGGATTAGGCTAGCAAGGTTTATTTGAAACAAACACAAGGATGAACCGGTGCAGAAAAACTCACATAAAAGACATATTGTAAACATTATAAGACTCTACACCGTCTTCCTTGTTGTTCAAACTCAATACTAGAAATTATCTAGACTTTAGAGAGACCAAATATGCAAACCAAATTTAGCAAGCTCTAGGTGTTTCTTCATTAATGGGTGCAAAGTATATGATGCAAGAGCTTAAACATGAGCACAACAATTGCCAAGTATCAAATTATTCAAGACATTTTAGAATTACTACATGTAGCATTTCCCGATTCCAACCATATAACAATTTAACGAAGAAGATTCAACCTTCGCCATGAATACTATGAGTAAAGCCTAAGGACATATTTGTCCATATGCAACAGCGGAGCGTGTCTCTCTCCCACACAATGAATGCTAGGATCCATTTTAGTCAAACAAAAGCAAAAACAAAAGCAAACCGACGCTCCAAGTAAAGCACATAAGATGTGATGGAATAAAAATATAGTTTCAGGGGAGGAACCTGATAATGTTGTCGATGAAGAAGGGGATTCCTTGGGCATCCCCAAGCTTAGACGCTTGAGTCTTCTTAAAATATGCAGGGTGAACCACCGGGGCATCCCCAAGCTTAGAGCTTTCACTCTCCTTGATCATATCGTATCATCTCCCTCTCTTGATCCTTGAAAACTTCCTCCACACCAAACTCGAAACAACTCATTAGAGGGTTAGTGTACAATAAAAATTAACATGTTCAGAGGTGACACAATCATTCTTAACACTTCTGGACATTGCATAAAGCTACTGGACATTAATGGAACAAAGAAATTCATCCATCATATCAAAAGAGGCAATGCGAAATAAAAGGCAGAATCTGTCAAAACAGAACAGTCCGTAAAGATGGATTTTATTGAGGCACCAGACTTGCTCAAATGAAAATGCCCAAATTGAATGAAAGTTGCGTACATATCTGAGGATCACGCACGTAAATTGGCATAATTTTCTGAGCTACCTACAGAGGGGCAGGTCGAAATTCGTGACAGCAAAGAAATCTGTTACTGCGCAGTAATCCAAATCTAGTATGAACCTTACTATCAAAGACTTTACTTGGCACAACAAAGCACAAAACTAAGATAAGGAGAGGTTGCTACAGTAGTAAACAACTTCCAATACTCAAATATCAAAAAAAAATACTGTAGTAAAAACATGGGTTGTCTCCCATAAGCGCTTTTCTTTAACGCCTTTCAGCTAGGCGCAGAAAGTGTATATCAAGTATTATCAAGAGGTGATGCATCTTCAGCGGGGTTTGGAGTTTTCTCAACCATGCATAGTATATTGGATACATAAGTTTCAGTGGCTCCCTTTTCATTAGTCTTGGGCTTGCTACTCTCATCAAACAAATTTTCA
>NC_061508.1:144358664-144403498 GCF_022539505.1 Lolium rigidum | reverse complement strand
GCTCTAGAGGAGTGCGGTGGCGATACAACGCATCCTCATCTCACGTGGTGTTGGTGTGGAGTGGTGTCCCAGGGACGTGGGTGTAATTCCTTTGTTTTGGGGGTGTTTTGTAATCTGGAATCGGACTAAGATATTTGGGGCTCCTGCAAAAAAATGGATTGTCATGTGATATGTGTGTATTGAAACCGTGGCTTGAGTGTACATTCCCCTCAAGCGAGCCTCGGGCAGCCTTTTTATTGTTGTTTTCTTATATCATTAGTAGTAGCGTGTGGGTGGTGGGTCCGCTACGAAACATCTCCCACCTATTGGTAGCATGTGGGGTGGGCACACTACCAATATCTAAGCCACTAGTATTGCGGGGGAGACACGCTACCGGTACGTAGTACCAGTGGCGTGATAGCGGTAGCGTGTGGGCGTGCGCTAGCAATAGTGGATTTCACATGCTAATAATACCGTTTTTCCTACTAGTGTCCTCCAATCTTCTTGATCTCAGCAGAGCATCGGTTCATGGTCCACATGATCTGGAAGTCGTCTTCAACCCATCTATTTGCCAGCATGCTCCAAGCTATGAACATCACCCAACTTTTGGTGGTGGTGAACTACCCTCTAGACACGCAGTCACAGCTGCCAATGGCCCCCGCCTCGTTACTTCGGGGTGGCCTCCCACAATCTTCATCCTCTCAACCTTCTGCCCCGCTAATCTCCAACCTCATTCGTTATGGTGTGACGTCAACGATCGTTGCCGGTGTAGACTTGGTCAAGCGACCAATATCTGAAAGTGCATGGAGCCCCCATGTGTGGTTTTGGTAATTAATGACAATCCCTATGGACTAATGTTTGCATTGAGTTATATTTGTAGGAGTTGTCCATAGGCAATGCTTGAACCATATGTTGGCTTCAAGGTTGCAATAAGAAGAAATTGATGAAGGATATCAAGTGTCAAGTATGTCTTGAAGATGAAGATGAAGATGAAGTGAGCCCTCAAGTTACTTCAAGACATCAACATGATGAAGAATGAAGAAATGGAGTGCAAGTTCAAGATGAGCCAACTTGGAGAGATCATATGCTTGAATCTTGCCATCCATATGGTGATCATGGATATGTGAAGATGCGTCAAAGAAGAAGCTCTCCGTAGTGGAGTATGGGGGAGAGCTCTCCCATAGTGGAGTATGGGGGAGCATTTCGCATGTCTTCATCAAGCAAGCACAATCAAGAAAGGCGTTCCATCTTGTTGCGGTCAAGACCGTCATCATCAAGCTCAAGTGGAATGCTCAAGGTTAAGGTTTTCTCTTGATAGGGTTTCTTTCTCATCGGTCTCATGGTGTAGTTGGAGACCGGTTTATAGTTTAGTTGCCGTACTATCAAGAGGGCTCTCGAGTGAGTAACTCGATCGTATCCTTCGGAGAGCTCAAACCTTTGCATCCTTGCATCATCTTTCTTGGTTTTTATTTGGATCTTATCCATGTGATGTTTTAGAGCTTGTGCGTATTCTCATGACAAGCTCTAGTTCATCAAGAATGGTTTTTGCATGGGCAACTTGTTGCATTTTTTAGGTTGGAGGTTTTACCGGTATGTCTTTCTTAGATAGGTCAAACCTTAAATCATTTGTTTCTATACTCCTTTGCTGGAATATGATGGTTCCCTGCATGATCTTGTAGAGCTTGTTACTAGCTTCGAAACGAGTCCAAGATCATCAAAATCGGAGTCCGGATACTCAAGTTATGCTTTTTCTAAGTTTGCCCAAAGAGAGGAGTTTGGGCTGGCTGGTAGTACCGCCCGAGCACGGCCGGTAGTACCGCCCGAGGTACCGCCCGCGGTACCGGAAAACAGGCCAAGCCTCACAGATGGTTTCCAGTGAGGTTGGGGCGCTCGGCGGTACCCCGGCCGGTACCTCGGCCGGAGGCTCCGGCCTCCCCCTCCCGACCCGCAGCTACAATGCCTCGCTCTCCCTCTCACGCGCAGCTCTCATGGGTGGTAGTACCACCCCTAGCTGGCCGGTACTACCGGCCCCAAATGGAGGCAGCCCCAACGGGCAGAAAATGTGCCCCCCTTTTAAGCTTCTCTTTCTCTCTCTCTCTTGGACTTCTTCTTCCTCCTCTCTCTCAAGCCTCTCTCCTCCATTGTTGTTGACCTTTTGAAGCTTGAGATCTTTCTCCCCTTCCCATGATTCTTGCATCTATTTGAGAGAAAGATTGAGGAGATCTAGATCCACTCTTTGACCAAACAAAATCATCTCTTTGTGAGTGAATCTTTGAGATCTAGATCTTGGGGAACTTTGTGTTCTTCTCTTGTTCTTACTCTCCTATTCCCCCAATAGCTTTAGTAGCTTTGTTGGAATTTGAGAGTGAAGGATTGGAGCATCTTTGTGGTGTTCTTGCCATTGCATTTGGTGCATCGGTTTGAGTTCTCCACGGTGATTCGTGGAAGTAAAAGCAAGAAGGTTGTTACTCTTGGGTCTTTGGACCCTAGACGGCTTAGTGGCCTTTGTGGCATCTTTGTGGTGTTCTTGGGGACTCCAATTAAGTTGTGGAGATTCTTCAAGGGCAAGGCCTTTGTGGCATCTTAGTGGTGTTCTTGGGGACTCCAATTTAGTTGTGGAGATTCTTCAAGGGCAAGGCCTTTGTGGCAATTTGTTGGGAGCCTCCAATTAAGCTGTGGAGATAGCCCCAAGCTTTGTGCGGGTTCGGTAACCTCCCTAAGGTTACATAGTGGATCGAGGACATCCCTATTGGTGGGAATTCTCGAGGAGAATACGGTGGCCCTCGTGCATTTGGAGTGACTTGTCCTCCACACCGCTCCAACGGAGAGTAGCACTCGCAAGAGTGTGAACTTCGGGCTACATCGTCGTCTCCCGCGTGCCTCGGTTATCTCTATACCCGAGCTTTTTACTTATGCACTTTACCTTGTGATAGCCATCGTGCTTGAAGTTATATATATCTTGCTATCACATAAGTTGCTTGCATTTCTTAGCATAAGTTGTTGGTGCATAGGTGAACCATTGCTTAGAATAAGTTGTTGGTGCACATAGGTGAACCATAGTATATAGGCTTTGGGCTTGACAAAGTAAACGCTAGTTTAATTCCACATTTGTTAAGCCCATCTCGTAAAAGTTTTAAATCACCTATTCACCCCCCTCTAGGCGACATCTGTGTCCTTTCAATTGGTATCAGAGCAAGGTCTCTCATTCTTAGGCTTCACCGCCTTGAGAGTAAAGATGTCGGTTAGGGGATTAGTTGTGGTGACCCTGCATACCACTACATGTTGTAGTATGCCAGTCGTTGATATAACATTCACGAAGTAACATTCCGCAAATATTACATCCCTCAGAGTAGTACAACAGAACATAGCAGGGTCCATAACTCATTCACTTATTATTACAAGCATCAAACATATATTGTCTTGGAGCTCCTCTTGGGTCCTAAGAGGGATACTCCTGGGTTCGAGGCGAACCCACCTTAACTTACAATATAGGAGTTTCACTAGGTTATACATTTATTACCACGAGCAGCTAAATACTAAGAGTTCCCACTGCTCGGCTACTACTGCTACTCAGTACTTCTAGGCTTGTTCTCCTCCGGAAGCTGATGGCGTGTAATTCACACGTTCGTTGGGAACCCCAAGAGGAAGGTATGATGCGCACAACAGCAAGTTTTCCCTCAGAAAGAAACCAAGGTTTATCGAACCAGGAGGAGCCAAGAAGCACGTTGAAGGTTGATGGCGGCGGGATGTAGTGCGGCGCAACACCAGGGATTCCGGCGCCAACGTGGAACCTGCACAACACAACCAAAGTACTTTGCCCCAACGAAACAGTGAGGTTGTCAATCTCACCGGCTTGCTGTAACAAAGGATTAACCGTATTGTGTGGAAGATGATTGTTTGCAAGAAAACAAGTAAAGAACAAGTATTGCAGCAGATTTGTATTTCAAGTATAAAAGAATGGACCGGGGTCCACAGTTCACTAGAGGTGTCTCTCCCATAAGATAAAAGCATGTTGGGTGAACAAATTACAGTCGGGCAATTGACAAATAGAGAGGGCATAACAATGCACATACATGACATGATAAATATAGTGAGATTTAATTGGGCATTACGACAAAGTACATAGACCGCCATCCAACCGCATCTATGCCTAAAAGTCCACCTTCAGAGTTATCATCCGAACCCCTTCCAAGTATTAAGTTGCAAAGCAACAGACAATTGCATTAAGTATGGTGCGTAATGTAATCAACAACTACATCCTTAGACATAGCATCAATGTTTTATCCCTAGTGGCAACAGCGACAACACAACCTTAGAACTTTCTCGTCATCGTCCCAGGTATCAATGTAGGCATGAACCCACTATCGAGCATAAATACTCCCTCTTGGAGTTAAGAGCAAAAACTTGGCCAGAGTCTCTACTAATAACGGAGAGCATGCAAGATCATAAACAACACATAGGTAATAACTTGATAATTAACATAACATGGTATTCTCTATCCATCGGATCCCGACAAACACAACATATAGTATTACAGATAGATGATCTTGATCATGTTAGGCAGCTCACAAGATCCAACAATGAAGCAAAATGAGGAGAAGACAACCATCTAGCTACTGCTATGGACCCATAGTCCAGGGGTGAACTACTCACTCATCACTCCGGAGGCGACCATGGCGGTGAAGAGTCCTCCCGGGAGATGAATCCCCTCTCCGGCGAGGTGCCGGAGGAGATCTCCGGAATCCCCGAGATGGGATTGGCGGCGGCGTCTCTGGAAGGTTTTCCGTATCGTGGTTCTTCTTTTTGGGGTTTTCGCGACGGAGGCTTTAAGTAGGCGGAAGGGCAACGTGGGGGGCCACATGAGGGCCCCACACCACAGGTCGGCGCGGCCAGGGCCTAGGCCGCGCCGCCCTATGGTGGCGGCCCCTCGTGGCCCCACTTCGACTCCTCTTCGGTCTTCTGGAAGCTTCGTGGCAAAATAGGACCCTGGGTTTTGATTTCGTCCAATTCCGAGAATATTTCGTTACTAGGATTTCTGAAACCAAAAACAGCGAAAACAAAGCAATCGGCTCTTCGGCATCTTGTTAATAGGTTAGTTCCGGAAAATGCACGTATATGACATAAAGTGTGCATAAAACATGTAGATATCATCAATAATGTGGCATGGAACATAAGAAATTATCGATACGTCGGAGACGTATCAGCATCCCCAAGCTTAGTTCTCGCTCGTTCCGAGCAGTGTAAAACGATAACAAAGATAATTTCTGAAGTGACATGCCATCATAACCTTGATCATACTATTTGTAAACATATGTAATGAATGCAGCGATCAAAACAATGGTAATGACATGAGTAAACAAGTGAATCATAAAGCAAAGACTTTTCATGAATAGTACTTCAAGACAAGCATCAATAAGTCTTGCATAAGAGTTAACTCATAAAGCAATAAATCGAAGTAAAGGTATTGAAGCAACACAAAGGAAGATTAAGTTTCAGCGGTTGCTTTCAACTTGTAACATGTATATCTCATGGATAATTGTCAACATAGAGTAATATAACAAGTGCAATATGCAAGTATGTAGGAATCAATGCACAGTTCACACAAGTGTTTGCTTCTTGAGGTGGAGAGAGATAGGTGAACTGACTCAACATAAAAGTAAAAAGAATGGTCCTTCAAAGAGGAAAGCATCGATTGCTATATTTGTGCTAGAGCTTTTATTTTGAAAACATGAAACAATTTTGTCAACGGTAGTAATAAAGCATATGAGTTATGTAAATTATATCTTACAAGTTGCAAGTCTCATGCATAGTATACTAATAGTGCCCGCACCTTGTCCTACTTAGCTTGGACTACCGGATCATTGCAATACACATGTTTTAACCAAGTGTCACAATGGGGTACCTCCATGCCGCCTGTACAAAGGTCTAAGGAGAAAGCTCACATTTTGGATTTCTCGCTTTTGATTATTCTCAACTTAGACATCCATACCGGGACAACATGGACAACAGATAATTGACTCCTCTTTAATGCATAAGCATGTGACAACAATTATTATTCTCATATGAGATTGAGGATATATGTCCAAAACTGAAACTTCCACCATGAATCATGGCTTTAGTTAGCGGCCCAATGTTCTTCTCTAACAATATGCATGCTCCAACCATTAAGGTGGTAGATCTCTCTTACTTCGGACAAGACGGACATGCATAGCAACTCACATGATATTCAACAAAGAATAGTTGATGGCGTCCCCGTAAACATGGTTATCGCACAACAAGCAACTTAATAAGAGATAAAGTGCATAAGTACATATTCAATACCACAATAGTTTTTAAGCTATTTGTCCCATGAGATATATATTGCAAAGGTGAATGATGGAATTTTAAAGGTAGAACTCAAGCAATTTACTTTGGAATGGCAGATAAATACCATGTAGTAGGTAGGTATGGTGGACACAAATGGCATAGTGGTTGGCTCAAGGATTTTGGATGCATGAGAAGTATTCCCTCTCGATACAAGGTTTAGGCTAGCAAGGTTATTTGAAACAAACACAAGGATGAACGGTACAGCAAAACTCACATAAAAGACATATTGTAAACATTATAAGATTCTACACCGTCTTCCTTATTGTTCAAAACTCAATACTAGATGTTATCTAGACTCTAGAGAAACCAAATATGCAAACCAAATTATCAAGCTCTAAGTGTTTCTTCATTAATGGGTGCAAAGTATATGATGCAAGATCTTAAACATGAGCACAACAATTGCCAAGTATCAAATTATCGAAGACATTTTAGAATTACTACATGTAGTATTTTCCAATTCCAACCATATAACAATTTAACGAAGAAGAAACTTCGCCATGAATACTATGAGTAGAGCCTAAGGACATACTTGTCCATATGCTACAGTGGAGCGTGTATCTGTCCCACAAAGTGAATGCTAGGATCCATTTTATTCAAACAAAACAAAAACAAAAACAAACCGACGCTCCAAGCAAAGTGCATAAGATGTGACGGAATAAAAATATAGTTTCAGGGGAGGAACCTGATAATGTTGTCGATGAAGAAGGGGATGCCTTGGACATCCCCAAGCTTAGACGCTTGAGTATTCTTAGAATATGCAGGGGTGAACCACCGGGGCATCCCCAAGCTTAGAGCTTTCACTCTCCTTGATCATATTGTATCATACTCCTCTCTTGATCCTTGAAAACTTCCTCCACACCAAACTCGAAACAACTCATTAGAGGGTTAGTGCACAATAAAAATTAACATGTTCAGAGGTGACACAATCATTCTTAACACTTCTGGACATTGCATAAAGCTACTGGATATTAATGGATCAAAGAAATTTATCCAACATAGCAAAAGAGGCCATGCGAAATAAAAGGCAGAATCTGTCAAAACAGAACAGTCCGTAAAGATGGATTTTATTAGGGCACCAGACTTGCTCAAATGAAAATTCCCAAATTGAATGAAAGTTGCGTACATATCTGAGGATCACTCACGTAAATTGGCTTAATTTTCTGAGTTACCTACGGAGAATTAGACCCAGCATTCGTGACAGCAAAGAAATCTGTTTCTGCGTAGTAATCCAAATCTAGTATTTACTTTACTATCAAAGACTTTACTTGGCACAACAAAACATAAAACTAAGATAAGGAGAGGTTGCTACAGTAGTAAACAACTTCCAAGACTCAAATATAAAACAAAAATACTATAGTAAAAACATGGGTTGTCTCCCATAAGCGCTTTTCTTAACGCCTTTCAGCTAGGCGCGTAAAGTGTAACTCAAGTAACATCAAGAGATGAAGCATCAACATCATAATTTGTTCTAATAATAGAATCATAAAGTAACTTCATTCTCTTTCTAGGGAAGTGTTCCATACCTTTCTTGAGAGGAAATTGATATTTAATATTACCTTCCTTCATATCAATAGTAGCACCAACGGTTCGAAGAAAAGGTCTTCCCAATATAATGGGGCAAGATGCATTGCATTCAATATCCAAGACAACAAAATCAACGGGGACAAGATTATTGTTAACCATAATATGAACATTATCAACTCTCCCCAAAGGTTTCTTTTTAGCATTATCGCCGAGATTAACATCCAGACAACAGTTTTTCAATGGTGGCAAGTCAAGCATATCATAGACTTTCTTAGGCATAACGTAAATACTTGCACCAAGATCACATAAAGCATTACAATCAAAATCTTTGACCCTCATTTTAATGATGGGCTCCCAACCATCCTCTAGCTTTCTAGGAATAGAAGTTTCAAGTTTTAGTTTCTCTTCTCTAGCTTTTATGAGAGCATTTGTAATATGTTTTGTGAAAGCCAAATTTACAGCGCTAGCATTGGGACTCTTAGCAAGTTTTTGTAAGAACTTTATAACTTCAGAGATGTGGCAATCATCAAAATCTAAATCATTACAATCTAAAGCAATGGGATTATCATCCCCAAGGTTGGAAAAAATTTCAGCAGCTTTATCACGAGCAGTTTCAGTAGCTTTAGCAGCTTCAGTAATTTTGCGCGCTTTGCACTAGGAGTAGAAACATTGCCAACACCAATTATTTTACCATTAATATTAGGAGGTGCAGCAACATGTGAATCATTAGCATTGCTAGTGGTGGTAATAGTCCAAACTTTAGCTACATTTTTCTCTTTAGCTAGTTTTTCATTTTCTTCTCTATCCCACCTAGCACGCTAGCTCAGCCATTAATCTTATATTCTCATTAATTCTAACTTGGATGGCATTTGCTGTAGTAACAATTTTATTTTCAATATCCCTATTAGGCATAACATTCGATTTCAAAAGATCAACATCAGAGGCAAGACTATCAACCTTAGAAGCAAGAATATCAATTTTATTGAGCTTTTCCTCAACAGATTTGTTAAAGGCAGTTTGTGTACTAATAAATTCTTTAAGCATAGCTTCAAGTCCAGGGGGTGTATTCCTATTATTGTTGTAAGAATTCCCATAAGAATTAGCATAACCGTTACCATTATTATAAGGATATGGCCTATAGTTATTACTAGAATTGTTCCGATAAGCATTGTTGTTGAAATTATTATTTTTAATGAAGTTTACATCAACATGTTCTTATTGGGCAACCAATGAAGCTAACGGAACATTATTAGGATCAACATTAGTCCTATCATTCACAAGCATAGACATAATAGCATCAACCTTATCATTCAAGGAAGAGGATTCTTCAACAAAATTTACCTTCTTACCTTGTGGAGCTCTTTCCGTGTGCCATTCAGAGTAATTAACCATCATATTATCAAGGAGCTTTGTTGCTTCACCAAGAGTGATGGACATAAAGGTACCTCCAAGCAGCTGAATCCAATAAATTCCGCGAAGAAAAATTTAGTCCCGCATAGAAGGTTTGGATGATCATCCAAGTAGTCAGTCCATGGGTTGGGCAATTTTTAACCAAAGATTTCATTCTTTCCCAAGCTTGAGCAACATGTTCATTATCCAATTGTTTAAAATTCATTATGCTACTCCTCAAAGATATAATTTTAGCAGGGGAATAATATCTACCAATAAAAGCATCCTTGCATTTAGTCCAGGAATCAATACTATTCTTAGGCAGAGATAGCAACCAATCTTTAGCTCTTCCTCTTAATGAGAAAGGAAACAATTTTAATTTTATAATGTCACCATCTACATCTTTATACTTTTGCATTTCACACAATTCAACAAAATTATTGAGATGGGCAGTAGCATCATCAGAACTAACACCAGAAAATTGCTCTCGCATAACAAGATTCAGTAAAGCAGGTTTAATTTCAAAGAATTCTGTTGTAGTAGCAGGTGGAGCAATAGGTGTGCATAATAAATCATTATTATTTGTGTTTTTGAAGTCACACAACTTAGTATTTTCAGGGGTGGCCATTTTAGCAGTAGTAAATAAAACAAACTAGATAAAGTAAATGCAAGTAACTATTTTTTTGTGTTTTTGATATAGCAAACAAGACAGTAAATAAAGTAAAGCTAGCAACTAATTTTTTGTGTTTTGATATAATGCAGCAAACAAAGTAGTAAATAAAATAAAGCAAGACAAAAACAAAGTAAAGAGATTGAGAAGTGGAGACTCCCCTTGCACCGTGTCTTGATCTCCCCGGCAACGGCGCCAGAAAATATGCTTGATGGCGTGTAATTCACACGTTCGTTGGGAACCCCAAGAGGAAGGTATGATGCGCACAAGCAGCAAGTTTTCCCTCGAAAGAAACCAAGGTTTATCGAACCAGGTGGAGCCAAGAAGCACGTTGAAGGTTGATGGCGGCGGGATGTAGTGCGGCACAACACCAGGGATTCCGGCGCCAACGTGGAACCCGCACAACACAACCAAAGTACTTTGCCCCAACGAAACAAGTGAGGTTGTCAATCTCACCGGCTTGCTGTAACAAAGGATTAACCGTATTGTGTGGAAGATGATTGTTTGTAAGAAAACAAGTAAAGAACAAGTATTGCGAGCAGATTTGTATTTCGAGTATAAAAGAATGGACCGGGGTCCACAGCTCACTAGAGGTGTCTCTCCCATAAGATAAAAGCATGTTGGGTGAACAAATTACTGTCGGGCAATTGACAAATAGAGAGGGCATAACAATGCACATACATGACATGATAAATATAGTGAGATTTAATTGGGCATTACGACAAAGTACATAGACCGCCATCCAACTGCATCTATGCCTAAAAAGTCCACCTTCGGGTTATCATCCGAACCCCTTCCGGTATTAAGTTGCAAAGCAACTGAGACAATTGCATTAAGTATGGTGCGTAATGTAATCAACAACTACATCCTTAGACATAGCATCAATGTTTTATCCCTAGTGGCAACAGACAAAACACAACCTTAGAACTTTCTGTCACTGTCCCAGGTATCAATGTAGGCATGAACCCACTATCGAGCATAAATACTCCCTCTTGGAGTTAAGAGCAAAAACTTGGCCAGAGCCTCTACTAATAATGGAGAGCATGCAAGATCATAAACAACACATAGGTAATAAATTGATAATTAACATAACATGGTATTCTCTATCCATCGGATCCCGACAAAAACAACATATAGCATTACAGATAGATGATCTTGATCATGTTAGGCAGCTCACAAGATCCAACAATGAAGCACAATGAGGAGAAGACAACCATCTAGCTACTGCTATGGACCCATAGTCCAGGGGTGAACTACTCACTCATCACTCCGGAGGCGACCATGGCGGTGAAGAGTCCTCCGGGAGATGAATCCCCTCTCCGGCAGGGTGCCGGAGGAGATCTCCAGAATCCCCCGAGATGGGATTGGCGGCGGCGGAGTCTCTGGAAGGTTTTCCGTATCGTGGTTCTTCTTTTTGGGGTTTTCGCGACGGAGGCTTTAAGTAGGCGGAAGGGCAACGTGGGGGGCCACACGAGGGCCCCACACCACAGGTCGGCGCGGCCAGGGTCTGGGCTGCGCCGCCCTATGGTGGCGGCCCCTCGTGGCCCCACTTCGACTCCTCTTCGGTCTTCTGGAAGCTTCGTGGCAAAATAGGACCCTGGGTTTTGATTTCGTCCAATTCCGAGAATATTTCGTTACTAGGATTTCCGAAACCAAAAACAGCGAGAAAACATCAACTAGCTCTTCGGCATCTTGTTAATAGGTTAGTTCCAGAAAATGCACGAATATGACATAAAGTGTGCATAAAACATGTAGATATCATCAATAATGTGGCATGAAACATAAGAAATTATCGATACGTCGGAGACGTATTAGAAGCCTCCATGGTTCCGTAGACTATGAGGTAGTCTACGCCTTCAATACCTCCCGAGAGGTCTGGTTCTTCATAGCCGATGATCTCGGCTCCTTCATGGTTGTCGTAGTCCTCCTCCAGACGATTCAGACAATTTAAGCAAGGGATTTAAGAGTGGGATGAGTACGAGCGTACTCAACAAGTTCATTATAGGAAAGAGGTGTTTAATGCACTAGTTACAGCATTAGACCAGAAAGTCTAATACCAATGCAGATTTTGACAAACATTTCTTCAAGAGATTGCTTTTATTTCAAAGAGCTATGTCCGTCAGCCTTCACCAGTTTACTAGAACTTCATGGAGCTCCTTTCCGGCCGCGTTCGTAGTTCCATATCCCGGAACAAGGAGTGACAGGTCACGGTTCTTTACACTCTGCAGAGGTGTGTTGCTTTACCCATAAGAGATCTTAACCTTGGTGCCAACCGGGCAGCTTTCCCGTCCACACTTCCTATGGTGTGAGGCCCGGTATAAGGTCTAGCCAATCATGTTCCTCCGCTACCTCGAACACCCACCCTTTGTTGCATACCCCGACCCTGGGTCCTCGCCGGTCCCATTATTCCCACTCACGGGTGGACCCCGACCACGACAACAGTTTGGGACTCGTTAACCAAACTCCTTCGTCGGTAGCTGCAACCCATCATAGACCGCAATACCGTGGGGACTTAAGGCTTCCCCAGCCAACCGCTTGTTCTTCGAGCGACAAGTGTCTACGAACTATGCCGTGGGGACTTAAGGCTTCCCCAGCCAACCGCTTGCCCTGACAGATACAAGTGTCTACGGTAAAGCGCATCCGTTGATGAACGAAAGGTGGAAACACTTTTGACTACTCCGTCCCACTCCGGATCTTATGGTTAACACGGATATTACGGCACAAGAATCACTGCCGACATTTGTTGTTTAATCCTAGATGGATATAAACCCTTGCAATGGAACCTCCACCATATCAACACAATCCATGGTTCCATTGCCCACCACATAGTCATATTCATAGTTATGAAAGTAGTGGTTTTGGTTTTTATGCAATAGTGATAACCATAGTACTTTGCAAGTAATTTGATAGAAATACTCAAATGACATGAGCAAGTGATGAACTTGCCTGAACAGTGCAAAGTTTTGCAGTTGGATGGTGTGGACTGACCCTTGTCCTCTGGTTCTGAAAAATAGCATCATTGTCCGATAAGGGCAATGGTTAAAGAAGCAATTATGCATGATTCCAGTTTTAGGGTTTGTTTCCTCCCTTCCGATGTCGTTATTATTTCATGTAAGAGGTTATTACTAAGAATAATTTGGAGATACTATATTTAGTGTAAATACAACCTTGAAATGTTGTCAAGGTGTTTTTGAAGTCCAAATGCATTAATGGACTTATTTTTATTATTGAAAATTATATGTGTGATTTAAATGATTATTTAAATCATCAAATGAAGACTTATTCTTAATTGTCTTCAAAAATTCTCTCTCGTATTTTATTATGATAGAGAATTTTATGCTGATCTATTTTCATATTTTTAATTATTTTTTTAGAGCTACCAATCATTTCTTATAAAATTCCAAAGTTTTTGTATTTAATGGAATTATGAAAAGACATATATGCCCCTGGGCCCACCTGTCAGTGGAGCCCAGCGGGTTGGGTTAGACCAGCTCGGGTCCAACCGACCCGAGCGGTCGCTCACTCGCTCACCACCCCGCGCCGCCTCGACCTAACCCTAATCCTCTTTCTCTCTGGCGACCTGCGTCGCCCTCACCGTCATCGGCCGATTCTGGCGGACTCCGGTCGCCATGGCCCTCGCCATGGGGCACAATCGAACCGCCCTGTGACGGCGATCCTTTCTATCCGCGTTGATCTGGAGCAGACGCCGCTCCCGCTCGTCCTCGACCCTCTTCGCCATGGCTAGGGTTACGGGATCCGCGTGATCCCGCGGCTCCCAGAGCTCCTGGCGTGATGGCGCCGCCGTGGCTGTGCTGCCATGGTGGGGTGGTGCTGTGGCGCAGCCATGGCCTGGCTTGTCCTGGCGCCGCCGCGCCCTGGCGTGTGCCGCCGTGGCCGCCATGGTTGTCTGCCTGCTCGTCCCCGGGTAAGTTCGCCATCTCTCCCTCTCTCTCGTGTGCTTGTTCTTCTTCCTCCTCCCTTAGTTCTGGTCACAGCTCCTCCTCCTCGTGGAGAGGATAGCCGTGCTCATGCTGCCCTGTGGCCGTGCTTACTCGCTGCTGCGCCTGTCTGCTTGTGTTGCGTGTAATGCCGTGTCTGCTTATGCTCGACGTGCTTGCTTGTGCTTCTCGTGCAAGATTGCTAAGCTATGTGCCCGTGAAAGCTTGCTTTACTTGCTAGAATTCTTCCCTGTGCCTCTCGTTCTTGTTTCTATGCTTGCCTGACATCAAATGTGTTCATATATACTGCTCTGGCTTGAGTTCTGTGTGTATTACTTGCAATTTTGCAAGTGCCAGAGTATTAGTGTGCTGTTCCTTGTGCTCAAATTCATGAGCATGCTCAATTGAGCATTGCAGTTGGCTTAACTGTATGATTCAGTGATTACTGATATGTGCTTTATTTGTTTAGCAAGATCCAGTGGTTCATCAAGTCCTTGATGTGCTTCTGGATACAATCATATGATTATTACTATAGTATCTGTTTATTCAGTTAAAGTTTGGGTGTAAATCTTCAGTGGCTAGCTCATTTCGATGCTATGCTTGCTTATAGCCATCCGTATCAAGTGTTAGCAAGCTCGGTGAGCCTCCGATCATCATTTGCTTGATGATTAGTTGTTATGCTTACAGCAGTGCCTATCCGGTGCTCATTCCGGTATCCGTGTGACACGTACACTTGTGCTAGTGAGGTTTATTGCTTACTCAAGCTTTATACTGTTGCTTGCGGTGATCCTCCGGATCATGTGCAAGGTTACAGTGCGAGTGTTACTTGTGTAATTCATTTATCTCTGTTACCTTGCTTAATTGGTTAGATAAATGATGTGAACTGCCTTGCAGTGATGATCATATGAGTTGATTTAATAGAGCTGGAGGGATGCCAACTTCTATTGGGTACCCTGGCTCCCTTTTGAACCCATCTGGGTAATGATAGATGTGCTGAGCTTAACTGTGGGTTTTTGTGATGTGGTTGAGGTAGCCCTGGCAGTAATCATATGCTGCCCTAGGGTAGCTCCCCTCTTGTTGGTTTGCTGTGGCTCACTAAATGCTTTCTGGGTGATCCATTTATTGGATTGCCAGTAGCCCTTGATGTTGAAATCAAATAGACAAGGATTTGTCTATGTCCGATGGCTTTGACTAGCTGTAGGTGCTAAGTGTGTAGCTAGGCTAGCTTGTGCTTTCATCTCTTGCTGGATTTCTTCAGTTATGCATTGATTTTCATAGCTGTTGTTCCCATTAGATGATTTACTAGTGGCCTTACTACCCTTGCTTGCACCATATGGCTTAGTAGCCAGATGATGACACAAATTGGGTATCACCCCCTTTTGCTTGTGTGTGATTGGTGCATATGCTTATATATGAACAAAACCATCTGGTTTGTTCATGATAATTTGTATACCTCACTCCAGCTCCTAGAATTTGTTGTTGGTGTAGAGGTTTTGCTTCTGAGTTGATCTTATGGTTGATTTGCTTGCCCTGCTCCTCCTGGTGAGCTTGTGAAGCTTGATTTGATTCAGGTGATGGTGGAATAGTTGAACAGCTGTGGCTGTTCTTATGTTCTTGCTGTTCTTGGTTTGCTGTTCTTGCTACTGGTTACTTACCCTGGTGCCTTGTCGATGGAATGGTTAGGGTTTAGCTGTGAAAAGCTTAAATATGGCCAGCCTTTGCTTCCCTGGTCGACAGCACCACATCTCACCCTGATGACTCACTGTGTGTGTGTGTGTTGCATGCACACATGCTGTGTGTGCAGCCTGTGTGTGTGGGTGTACATGCTTGGGACTTGAGCTGTTGAGAGGATCAGCTCGGCTGGACCTTGATCATATCCACTCTTCACAATTCATTTGTTAACCTGCCAAGTGGCTTTGCCACTTGGCTTAATACTCTGGTTGTTGTGTGTGTGTGCAGGGATCAAGTGCTGATCAAGATGAACTCAAGATCATCTGGATCAAAGAATTCATGAAGATCCCAATGTAGATTAGGTCATTTAAATACCTTGTAATTTTCCTTTTTCTGTTTCTATTTATTCAATTCTTGTAATGTATTGTAATTCCATAATTCAATTCTGAATATTGTAAAGACAATGTATTATGTGTGTGATTATCAATAAAGCTCAAGTTTTCCTTAATGAGCTTTATGTAATTGTTGTATTACTTATATTCTTGCTTAATGATAATTGTTTGTTAAATTATCTCAAATTTGAATTATGTGATAATCATTTCATGTTTGAATTTGAAATTCAAATTCAAAGTTGGTTTGAATTCATTCATACAACTTAACTTGTAATTCAATCATGCAACTTAAGATTTTAATGCAATATCACTTCTCTCTTCTCAAAACCCTAATTTAGATAAGTAAGAACAAGTTCATCGCACTCTCGAAACCCTAACCCTGTAAGGTGTCGAGAGAGAAACCTGTCCCCCTTTGATGCAGTTTTGTTTTAAAAGCGCGAAATTTCCCCGTAATTTACAATGCAATGCACATCCCTTTCTAAAAACTACCCCTCGATCGTCTCTAAACCTGGGACATTACATTAGTGCACAATAACTTGTTTATATTTGATGGCACAAATTATGATCTATGGAAAATTTATGTGCTTAATATTTTGCGAGGTAGTTCCCCGGACATGGAGCGATTTCTTGACATGGGTTTTTCCTCTCCTAAGGATCCTCAAAATTTATCTCTTGAGGAGGAGAAAAACTCTTGCCTCGATGCTCTTGCTTCTCATGTGTTTTCCATTGTTGTGAGCAATGTAGTTACTTCTTCAATCATGCCTTTCGGGAGCTCTCATGAATTATGGACAAAGCTTCAAGATAAATATGATGTGTCCAATATTATTGAGGATTATTGTATTGCTTCCACTTCCGGTCGTGATGAGTTCTCATCTTCATCCACTTCACCAAAGTGTGTCAAGACACAAGGTAATGATATGGTGAGTGGTGATAAAATTGCAATGTTGATATTAAGCTTACTATTGATGATTCTTCATCTCTATCTCATTGCAATGCTTCATCTACGGACTCAAACACGTCTAGCACTAAAAATGATTTACATGCTTGTGTTGATAGTCCTTGCATATCATGTGTAAGTTGCTTGAATAAATCTAATGATTATATGCTTGCATTGTCTTGTGGCCATGATAAAAATGCTTCTATTTCCTCTAGTTGTTGTGTGTCTAACAATGTAGAGGAAACCAAAGATTTTATTGGTCAAGAAAAGATCTTGAAAGGAGCCTCAAGTAACTCCTCATCTTTATCTCACGGTCCTCATATATGCCTCATGGCCAAGGGTTCCACGGTACCTCCTACCATGGAACCTGATATGTCTCGTGGTGATAAGGATGAGGATGAATATGAAGAAGAGGATTGGGTTGTCTCTCTACGCGATAAGGGTAAGAGTGTATTCAAGGTTCTTTGCAAAGATAAAATTGCTAGCACTCACTTCTTTGTAATCTTGACTACCGCTATTGAGAGCCAAAAACTTATTTGGATGCATGAGAACACCATTGATAAAAAGGGTGCTCTTGAACGTGAGTACGCCAATGATGTGGCATCTCTAAAGGATGAACTTGAAGAAGAACAAACCACCAAGGAAGCTCTTGAGGAAACCTTTGCTCTAGAATTGTCTAGAGAAAAGGAAAACCATGATAGAGCTCTTGAGGTGGCAAATAAACTAAAGCTAAAAAATGATAAGCTTGTGTTTGTTAATGCTAAACTCCTTGAGGATTTTGAGCAACTCAAAAAGGGCTCAAGGGTCATTGAGAGTGCGCTCACCAAACTCACCGAGTCGCATGAGCAACTTACAACTTCTTATCTAAAAGAGCATGACAACTTGCCTTCTCCCATTGCTATTAATAATGATTCTTGTGCTACTAACTCTACTTCTTGTGAAGCATCTATCTTGAAGGAGAATGTTGAGCTAAGGGCTCAACTTAAATTGCTAACTAGCAATTATGGGAAATTGGAAGAAAATCATGGAAAGCTTTCTAGATCCTATGAGGATCTTCTAGCTTCTCATGATAGGCTAAAGTTAGCTCATGAGGCTATCATATCAAATGCAACACCTTGTGAGCCTCATGTGGATACTAGCACTACTACTCAAAATGCTATATTGTCATGTGTTAGTCCTAGTAATTCATCCACTCATAGTATTGCTAAATCTTGTGATAAATTATCTTCCTTGCCTTGTTGCTCTAACAATGAAGGTTCTACTTCCTCTAGTACTTGTGTTGTTACTAACCACTAGTAAGTTTGCGGCGCGGCGCACGCCGCGCCCGTGTTGTTGCCGTGTGGGAGATGTATTTTGTGTTTCGTAGTAGTGTTTGCATGGGGGTGGGTTTCATGTTTTTGATGTTTTTGGTTGTTTTTTTTTTGAGGGGATGTTTTTGGTTGTTGATAGTGTATAGGTTGTTTTAACAATATTTTTGAAAGATGGAGTTTCTTTTGGTGGGTTGCGTGGATGTGGATGGGTTGCGTTGTAGGAGCTGCATCGGTTGGTTGTGTGTACACGTAGTTGTGTTGATGTGTAGTTTTTTGTGTGGCTTAGTTAGGGTGTTTTTATTGTGCATTTGAGAGACTAAGTTGAGTTAAGTCCTAGATAAGGCCATTTCTGCATGGCTCATCTAGGTTGTAATGCATCATTGCTGATGTGAGGCTGCTGTCTGAAATAAGTAGGTCAACGAAAGGGAGCTAGTGAGTGGCTATCGTGATGTTCCAAGGAAAACAAAGACACCTACTCTTGTCTTCTCTTCTTCCACGGAGGATGGTTTGGGCCATGGAGGCATCAACGATGGCGCAAGTGCTGTGGCCGGTGAGGTGGAGACTGGGCAAAGTTGGCCGGGGTCAGCGTTGGACGGGGCAGCGACCGGGATCGGCTCTAGGCGGAAGCGAGAATTGTCGGCGGTGGCAGAAGGGGCAGCGGTGGTGGTGTTGGTTGTGTTGGAGTGCATAGCAGGGAGCACAATAGGATCCGGCCAGCGGAGGTGTGGTTGGGACGACGTAAGAAGGTGGGGATCTAGGGCGCCTCACTGTTGTCTACTGCGACCACGCTGGCTTGGTAAAACGGAGGGCGAGCGGGGACTGGAGATCGACGGCTGGTTGTTGGAGGTAGCGCAACAGAAGGTGGAGCCTCGGTGGCCATAGCTTTTAAATACTAATTTCAAAATGCACTAATTACATAGAGTTAACTGTATGTTCTAAATGTTACAAATATCCGTAAAATGAAATTATTAATAGTTCATCATATCATTTTGTAGGATATGGTTTACCCCTTTGTTCATCAATCACATACACTTAATGTACACAGAACACAATTCCGATTCGTGACTTCTCATTCCCGATCCTTTTCTCTCACACACAGATACATTAAATGGTTAAGCCATATGTGAATAATCATTATGTTCAAATCAAGATATGTTATGGAGGATATGTTATGTAGCCGAATAAATAGAGATGAAACTCAAGACTGCAGGTATATTATGGAGACCCTAGGCATGCTAGAATATGGTAGCTTTCTTCACGAATGAAATGTCTTAACAATGTTAACTCTGTCACTTTTGTGTCTTGAATTGATGACTCAAACAATATTAACAGAAATTACTTGATGATTTTCTTGAAGCCAATAGCTCAAGCGGTAGCAGCAGTGAGACCAACAACTGATGCTAAATGATAATTATCATCTGTATTCGAATTTAAATATTATTGCCTATGGTTGTGAAATTAAGACACTTGTTGCTGCTATATGTAGACACCTAGAGTTTTGGCCCCGTTTCTTGACTATGATGATGCAATGAACTTCAGATAATCAGCTCTTATTTTATATGAACTAATGAAAAATATGTAGTGGTTAATTTATAAGACTCGCCGTAGAAGCACGTAATCAGAAAACACATCATGTAGGATTGTATCAACAAAATGCTATACTAAGGAATATTTGGTACGGAATTTCCTTAAAGAGCGATGTTGGTGGAAAGAGTTTGTTGCAAATCCGTTTCCTCGTGTTTCTTTGGGCCACGGTGATGGCTCCAGAGATATCGACCTTGACCCGTAACAATTTTCCCATATATGTACAATAATGCTATTACGGGATGCATGCTACGAAAATGAGCCTAGGAAAGGAGAGTCTGAGAAACGTGGCCCTGATCGAAATCACGGGAGGAAAAAATATTTGCACCAATCAACTATTCACATAGTAGGAAATAATCGCTTAAGTGAAAAAAGGAAAACAAAAAGGCAGGAAATCGTATGAACAGTCAACCTCCATACCACACAACTTGTTCGGTCGCTAGCAGAAATTAAAGAAAAAACAGGAAAAGGGTTGCTAGCATTCTGCCTATTCATCCGGGACTCGGGACTCGGGACACGCTTCCGAGTTGCTCGACCGACAGCGACATGCCTACCCTCCTCACTCCTTTTTTTTTTTTTTTTGAGCGAACTACCCTCCTCACTCCTCACTTGCCCAGCTCTCACTCTGGACCACAGCCCCGTGAGGCCGTAACCGACATCCTCCCTCCCCCCTTCCCAAATCCGTTGAGCAGCCGGCTCCCATCCGCTGCCAATTTCATCCCACCGGCTGCGTGGCCGTAATTTATGCCGCGCCTCCATCGATTTGGCCCCTGCAGGAGCCCAGGGCCGCTGTGGATCTCTCAATCTCAGCACTGTTATCTTCGGCAGCGTGGGGGCATGGTGCTTCACGCCTGCGCAGCTCCTTGGCGACCCCTCGTCGACCCCAGGCAAGCCCCAAGCGGGCAGCTAGCTCGAGTTTCTCGGGCTGCATCGTCCCCTTGCCGTCCCGTACGCCAACATCGCATGCATCGGCTCCGGCGCCGCCGTGCTCCATGCCCTTTCATGGGCTTTTGTCTTCCGCGTCCTCGTCGGTTTAATGAGGTAACTTCATCTGTTCTTGAGTACTTTACCCGATTTTAGGTTCGATCGATCTTGATCTGTGACCATATGAGTATTGCAGTCGGGGAGAGGTTGCTGAATTCATTCCCTGCACTACTGTCAGATTCTTTATACTCCTAATGAGAAAGCAAGAGGCTCCCGTGGGCAAAGCTGCTGGAAGAGGAGGTGATGAGCTGATGATTATCTCGCTGACTATCTCGCTACAGCTGTGCTGGTAGCAGAGCAATAATATGCACAAAAGGATTATATCATGGAATCAAGTGCAACGACAGCTTTCAAGGACATACCCCATCATGTTTTACAGGTTGTGCCCATGGGACATCATCTGGCTGTATTCAGTAACAAAGTAAGTATATAGTTCACATACAGGTATTTGAAAAAGGTGTAACGAAGACTCAGTCTTGATAGCATATAAATGTGCTGTTGGAGTGTTTGTTCTTTTTAGAATGTTTGGCTTCCATATTTGCCTACGTTTTTTTAGAGTAAGTTAAGACCTTATATGCATGTTAAATAGCTAACCAAAAATCGTCTAAGAAAGACACGGTAATCACCACCTATTTACATATGCAGCAACATAGTCAAGCAGGGAGCGGCAAAATCCTTTGTCAAGCAGAAGCAAAATACAGAGCATAGAAATTGCTCCCGAAGGATAAGATTAAAGTCAGCGAGATCAATATCGTTAAGCACCAGAAGGTGAATTAAGTTGATCCGGTACAAAGTGATCCGGACAAAGTGAAGTTGGTCAAAGGCGAGGAATTGGTTTATCACCAGCTGGTACGTGTCTTTTTCTGCAGCTAGCACGGTTGAAGTTTCCTTTGCGTATGGTAACTGATCGCACCGATTATTTCTAAATTCCTTTTTGTCCAGCTAAAGAAAATAACTGTATGTTGTCAGTTTTCCTAAAATTTGACTGGTCGAGATACTAAGTTTTTTGTCATTACCAAGCAAGTTGATTACAACAGCAGGGAGTGGTACAAAGACTCATGGCGTAAATGGTAGTTTTCCAGGTAGAGTAACACAATGCAGAAAATATGAGCCACCAAATGTACCGTAACTTTACCTAACCTAAGCTGCATTCGTAAGTCCATCAACTGCCAGAATCAACCTTAATGACACATATTCACAGTTCATGCCTGCAAATACTAAAAATGAATTTCCTGCATATAGTCCTGCTCAGGGATAATTCTCAAATAATCAGTTGCTGCATCGTGGAAGGCAACAAAATATAATACACTCGATAATTCATAAAAACTCAACACAGAAATAGAACCATGAAGAGAAAATATACCATCCTAAGCATGGTCTCACTTACAATAACATTGATTAAAAGTGAAAGGCAAGTATATCTATGTTGGCCGATAAGGTGTCTGCATAACATCTTACATGCAAAAGCTAATATCACAGAATACGGACACGTGTAAAACTACATAGCTGAGCTTCAGTGCATGCAACATGTAGTAATAGAAAGTACATGTTATATAGTAATCCACTGTTGCAAGGTCAGGTGTCTCCGATCCCTGTGCTGGCACCGGTGGCGAGGGTTTACCTTGCAACTCAGGAGAATCCAATTCTTCCCTCTGTCGCCGTGGATGGAGAGTAGGAGGCAACAGCTGATCCTCTAGCTGAGTGATCTTCTCCTCCTCATCCCCATCGGCACCAGATATATTCTTATATGATCAAATTCATGTTTTGTATCATGATTATATAGCTGAGCATTCTTGGGAGTAGAGATGTAGGATCATCATCAGGAGGAAGCAAAGAAATAGCTTTGTGAGCTGCTACAACATAAATTTTGAAAACATTTTGCAATATTAACACTAATGCAAAGGTGAACACCGGGAGATGTAAAAGGAAACATGAAATGAGGGCTAATAAGCATTCATATAATTAGTGTAGAAGCTAATTTTTTTTTCTCTCAGAACATAAATACTGAAAGTCCCCGATATCCAGAATTATTGAAAGTGCCGTTTGGGGGTAGAGAGATGACAAACTACACAACGAAAACGACACTTGATGCGAGAATCAAGCACAAGCTAATCCTAGAGTCCTTTTTTTGGTTGCAAATTTGTTTGAGAAAAAAGGGGTGTACCTAGGAAGAGTAAACAAATCTCAGCCTGACATTTTATTACAGATGCATGTTAGAGATACTCAACACTTTATGCGGTAACTCAGTAACTATTGCAGATATAACCCTCATGGTGCAATCTAGAAACTGCTCTTGTGTTTCTGAAATAAAGGATAGAGACACAGACCATACTTCATGATAAATTCATACATGCCCAGCAAATAGTTTCGTATAGTGTAAACCTCTACAAAAAAACGGCAACAGAAACCTGTTGTACAGAAACAGGCTAGGTTTATCTCCCAGCAAGCATAAAATAGATGTGTTCAATGCTTTTACCTTTCAGCTTGCTGTTGACATCTGAAACTCCAAACATTGAATTTCCCATGTCAACAATGCAACACAGGCAGATGAAAGTACTCTGCTAGTCAGAAAAATCCCATTAGAAAACCTGCAAGGGAACAGTCTCAAACTACAAAATATTGAATTCCTCATTTTAAGAAACATAACCTGGGTGGATGAAATTCTCTGCTCGTCGGAAGCATCCCATTAGAAAATCTGCAAGGGAGTATTTTCTTAAGTTTTCAAGTACCTATGTTTGCTGCTCGTCGGAAGCATCCCATTAGTAAATCTGCAAGGGAACATGCGTTGTATTTTCTTAAGTTTTCAAGTACCTATGTTTGCTTGGTGAGATTGCCTCGAGTACTAAATATAGGCATCAATGCATTTTTGAACGTTCATCTGATTATGATGTGTAGAACATTGTTTTGTTACCAACTTGTCATATTACATTTGAGGTTATATTACATTTCAAGTTCATATTACATTTCAGGTTCAAAGTGGATTCTTAAGGGTATATGATTATGTAAGGAACAGGATCGTGGTTCTTATCAGATATGCCATTGGATATATGTGAGTATTCTGTACAGCATTCAGTGTCTTTTCTACTGCAAATCAAAAAGTACCAGTTCAGTCCAGTACTAAGTGGCAGGGAAACCTCATGTTTATCCTTCTGTACACGCTATTGCTATTCTCCATATAAAATCACGCAAGATAAATTACTGAGTCCATGCTGGAACCTTGAATGCTTCTGTTTATATATAGATATATATATATATACATCAACTTCCATTTGTCAAATATTTCCCTCAAACTATAATTATGGAGCATCTCATTTGTCCACTGTAGGTATGATGAGGATGCGAAAATTGAACATAGTTTGGGTGGAGCTCTAGCAACTCCTCTTGCTCCCAAACTTTCATCAAGTCATGGCCAAGTAAGATCAATTTGATCCTGACCCATAGGATTCTTGTTTCATGTATACCATGTGGCATCATTCAACCTAGGATAAATACAGAAAGAAGTAACAGTAAAACATTCTACAAATAGGGCTCGAATACCACATACTTTGGATAATGCATATTTTTTAGTTGAGAAGTTCACTTCATCTATGTGGGAAATTTGCATTTTTTTCATGTGCTTGTCGGGGTGAATTCCCATGGGTGCTCACACATAAAGAAAAGATAGTTCAAGAAGGTGAATTCAGAAATGTACCTTTGTTTCAGAATTAGGCAAACTCGATCAACATAATAATAGTTCCATGTTTCTGTAGCCCTGAAGCCTGCTCGATCATCGCCGGTAAAGGCAGACTAATATCCAGATATACCCATCAAAGTAATGGTTTCTTCAGTACATTAATCAGTTAGTGATCAGTCCCAAAAAAATAGAATATATTAGCTTGGCAATTTGAAATGAGTTCAATTTCTGTTGGAATGGTAATGTAGACCACCATTTGAAATATATGAATGGGTCATGCTGAAGCTTTTCCTTTTAAAGCCTTATAAAGTTCAAAATTATACCTTCATGCAAAAAAATGCATCACTGTAACTGATTATGATACTTCGCCAGTTCTTTGCGTGTGAATGGTGTAGTACTACAATATTCTTGTACAACAGATTTGTGAACTCTCTAGCCTCCATGCTTTAGAAGTTCTATCTAAAAAGAGTAGCAAGATGGGGATGGAGTGCTTGCTCACCTGCATTAGCAAGATGTGCCCGCCCTTGGAAAATCTCTCTAATCCATGCGAAGTATACCTTTCAAACATTACCAGTGTCTTACTGTTTGAGAGACGATGGTTGCAAGTGCATACCACTACAATCATGCTGAACATGTGAAGATAAAAAGCGAGAAAATAAGTGGGAGGTTGATGTTGCAGTTAGCCCCAACAGGTGCATAGTATCCAACAAAGCCTCATATAGAAGGAGGCCGTGAAGCCCCAGGCTAAGCTGACTGCAGAACACAAAACCCAGGCATGTGAACCTGCCTAAACGGCAATACAACTACACTACATTATGTGAAGGAGTTACCTTCTATGTATTCATTCAATACGGTATATGTTATAAGTATATCCATGATGCATAAAGCAGTGGATTTGGTTCAGCACCATAACCATGTGAACATAGCATCCTAACTCATAAAACTGGCATCGATTTGATAGATGAGCAGCTTAATAGATGAACACCGCTATCCTACATCTTTTAGTAGTACTATCACTGATTTAGCATCCCAGCATCATGTGTAACGTCCATTGATGTACCTTTATTCAGTTTTGCTTTACAAACAAAATATATGGGAAAGTCACATAAATTTATTTTGTAAAGCAAAGCAGCCATCATCAGTGTGCAATACAACAACACAGCCTCTGCAGCTAAAAGAGACCATCTAACAATTCCCATATAGTTTGGAAGACAAAAACCGTGAGAACATTCGCAGTGCATATATGTAAAAGATAAAACCGGCTGCATGAGAGAAAACGGTAGGAACACAATAAACAACAGTAGAACTAACTAAGATCATAGAAGTACAATACAACTGTTGGAATAATTGTTGTCTGCAGGAAATACTAACATCAACATCCCATCTGTTTGATTTGGTCCACCTATCTGGTTGCTTCTGTATCTACTAACCAGCATCGCTAATCTAAGAATTCTGAAACTGCAGAGGTAGAAGAAACTACAGGCAAGACAGAAGAAGGAATTACCACCGACAGGAGCATCAGGAACATCTTCAACAATGTGCTTGCCTAACCTTACCTGCTGCCTCGGAGCCTCTATGTTGGACAATACATGCAATGCAAGAGTGTCTTATGAAGAAACCTGCCTGGAAGAAGCAACAGCGGACGAAGCCGGGACGCAACGAAACGATCAACAACAGGTCCACCCGACAGAGAGCATGAACCGACGAATCAACACTCTGACCATGCACAGGCGAAGAAGAATGGACAGAGCCACCAGCCAGCAGAGGAACACCGGAGGCAGCAGGCAGAGAAGGAATACCCAGAATTGTCGAAGAACAGCCACGGCCAACAACGGCAGCGGGAGCAACACCTTGCAAATGACGATGTTGGCGTGGAGTTTGGAGGAACCAAAGCGGAACATGGTCGTCCACACCGACGACCAGTTCCCGGGCTTACACCTCCACCAGGCTGCATAACAGCCAAAGAATCAGCAGGAAGCAAGACAGAAACCCTAGATGGCAGATGATCAGAGCAATCACAGGCGGCAGCAGCGACTGAATCAACATCTGGGGCGCCGACATCAGCAACATCGGCCGAGAAACCTCGGCCATGCTCGAGGGAATGCTATGAGCAACAGCCTGACGACCTAAAAGACACCTGATCGAGCCACAGCGGTGATGCAGCGCTGAAAAACGGAGGCAGGGGCACGGATGGTGGAGCCAGCGGCACGGACGGCGGAAGCAACGGAAAGGACGGCAGCTAAGCAGGGACAGAAGATAGGTCGCCCAGCCCATGGCACCGCGTTCGAAGTAATGGCAGAGGCGATGACGCAGAAGCCGGCCGGCCTCGCGGACGGCCACGACCGCCATCCCTGCTCATACCGAAACCTCCAACAAAGAGGATGAACTCAGGAGAAAGGGACAGAAATAATGGGGAAGAAGCAGAAGGGAATCAAACCGATCAGAACCTGGCAAAGACGAAGCAAGGAAATCCAGGAAGAACATGATGAAGGAAGAAACGCCGGACTCTCCGATGTGCACCTGTAAAGCAGGTAAGTATGCACAAACCAAGGAGAGGGCAATTTGTGGGAAAAGAAAAACAGCTGGGCAAATTAGGCCTGAAAAGTAGGATGGAGAGAGATGGACACGTTAAAGAGGTACGTGTCAATAAGAGAATGCACCTGAAGACCGAAAAGCATGCAAGATCGGTGAAGACCGGAGATACCGAAAATTGGAGGTGAACGAAAGGGTAGGAAAAGAAGGAAACCGGCACGCAATTGATGGATTGACCGGCTGCCTTCCGGTAAAATTAGATTGTACGTATGGAAAAAAAGAAGAAAAAAGGAACCAACCTGGCGCATCTGCAGGAACCGCTCGCCCAGCTACAGGAAAAAGACGTACGTGGATAAACATGGTTGGAGGAAAACGTGGAAGGAACAGTGCCCAAATCGATCTCCTTCCGGCAAAAAGGGTCAGCTTTGACATAGTTCATCATGTAGAGGAAATTAAAGAGCTCAAGGCCCAAGTCACTTCCTTGAAGAACAACTTGGTAAAGAGTCATGAAGGGAAATGCAAACTTGACAAGATGTTGAGTGTGCAACAATCCCCCAATGACAAGAGTGGACTTGGATTCAACTCCAACAACAAGAACAAGTCCAAGAACAACAAGAAGAAGAAGGGCCAAGTACAAGTCAAAGACCCGGCCAAAATTGTTTGCTTCAAGTGCAAAATTGAAGGGCATCATGTTAGATCTTGCCCTTTGAAGAAGAAGAAAAAAAGGGAAGCGGCCTCAAGCTCAAACTCATATTCAACCTCAAGTTGAAGAAATGCTACTTCCCAAGAAGAATCAAGCCAATGCTCCCATTGTGGAGAAATCTAGTGAGAAGAAGGAGAAGAAAAGAACTTGCTACATATGCCGCGAGAAGGGCCACATCTCCTCCTTTTACACTATTGGTACCTCATCCAACTCTATCACCATTGATGATGTTTATTCTCTTCGTAAGGATGAGGGTGGAAATGTGTTTGCTAAATATGTTGGTGTTCAAAGTGGTGTCAAGAAAAGAACCATTTGGGTTGCCAAGCCTATTGTGACTAACCTCTTAGGACCCAACTTAGTTGGGGACCAACAATCCAAAACTTGATCAATAGGTGCTTGTTGGATGGGCATTGGAGACTTGGCTACATCATGAAGAATTAAGGGATCTTCATCATTTATATTATCTCAAGCCAAGTCTTTTGGTTATCTTGCTTCTATCATATATTCAATGTTCCTCCTTGCGGTAACATGTTCTCAACTCATTTATATTGAAACTTACTCGCCCCTTTGCATGTGTTAGTTTTGTTCCTAACATGTGTTTGTATATGTTGTGCTTCCTAAATTGTTTTGCTTAATAAATCAAGTCTATGCATGTTGGGTTGCACACCATGTATTTGTGTTTGTCTTGGAGCCTCTTTGCATCTTGTTGTATCTTATATGGCTCTTATGAGCGATTAATGGACTATCCCATTTTGGGAGTGATATTCCTTTGGGAATTTCATGATCCTAAACAATGTGTGTACCTGAGGAATATCACTTAGAATTGATATTGCAATATTATCTAGTCTCTATGTGGTATGCCATCTTCATGAGAAATTCAAATTCTAATGTCCATTAATATCTCTAGTTGGATCTTATTTGCCTCTTGTGAAAATAAAATCCTTATCACATTATGGGGGAGTAATAAGCTTTGTGCATATTACAAGCCTAGAAAATGTGAACTTTTGAGGTTGTGTCACATAGAATTGATACCGTATATTATCTCTCTCCTATGTGGCATGTTTTCTCAAACAAGTTCCAATTTGCTTAAATAGGCTTCATTGCTAATATCTTTGTGGATCTTATTTGTGAAAGTTTTTCTTGGCATGGTTTTTCACAACATGTCCCTCAATACATTTTTGGAAAACCATGTGCTTCAAGTCATACTATTAATTGCTTTGCATGTTGGTATGAATACTATTAATTTCTTTGCATGTTGGTATGAATACTATTACTTGCTTTGCATGTTGGTCTGAATACTATTAATTTCTTTGCATGTTGGTATGAATACTATTAATTGGTTTGCATGTTGGTATGAATACTATTAATTGCTTTGCATGTTGGTATGACTAAATGAAGCTATCAAGAAACTCTCTTTGCATGATGGTTAAATCTTATCTTTTACCATATGCTTTATTTGTTGTAAATATGATCTTATGTATACCTACAAACTACCACCGGGAAATATTTCCTAATACCTATTGTCCTAGGACAAGTGGTAATCAATTATGAGGTAGATATTTATTGATCTTATCTACATTGGCTCTTGTGTTCAAATTGCCTTATTTATTGCCATGAATTTGTTTTGCTTTGACTCCCATGTGTCTTCCTTGCATTTATGGATCTAATTTGTCTATTCAAACTTTCTTAGCATTTTAATAGATATAGGTAGCGTGATGATCCTAGTTTTGTGCATTCTATATTCATATGAAAAATCCTAGATAATGCACTAATCTTGGGGGAGCTCTTATATATTTGTTAGAATGCTTAACATCTCTTGATCATTATCAAAAATTTGATTTTGGGAGATATAAAATTTTATTTTTGGTACTTTGTGCCATCATAAGAAGTGTCGAGGGTTTGGTTTTTTTGTTGGAACCTTGCTCTCTTGGGAGTTGGTTATCTCATTCCTTTGTGCTTAGGCTTAATTAGCTTCTTATAATGAGATAAGTCTTTGGAGTCAATCTTGTGTTGATTTGATTCTTTGATATAATTTGGGCAACCATTGTCTCTTGATTTATTTGGTGTTTTGTCCAAATTGTATCTTCCTTTGGTTCTTGAAAGTATTGTGCATGCATATTTAATATATGTATATCTTATGGCATGTATTACTTTCTTTGATCCAATATATAGGGTAAACTCCATCAAATCCTAATTTGGCTAAGATGTGCATGATGTTCAATTTCATATCTATATGCACATAGAATTGTGGAGTTTGTCCTATATGCTGTAGTGTGTCTAACTACCTCGGACCCAATTAGTTTGGGGACCATTTTGTACTTACCTTTGTGTTAGGTACAATGGACATGCATTCGATGCTTGGCTCACTCTTGGAAAGAAGTGGTGACTCAATGGCAACATTAGGCAAGCTAGGATGGTCAACGAACACATATCTACTACATCCACACCAATGCTATCTCGGTAACAAGTATCTTCTCATGCATATTTTTCTAGCATCCAACCATGTGGTTGCATCTAGGCATGAATCTCTTGATTTGCAAATATTGTGCTTCTTGCAAAAGTCTTAATGAAACCTCTTTATTGTGAATGTGAGTAATTTGAGATAAGTGCATTTGTTGGGAAGTATATTAAATCATGCTCATGATTCATCCATCCCAACTATGCCTATCTAGCAATTTTATTGCATATCAATTCCTCAAGACTTTCACGTGTGCAATATAGATGAAAGTGCAAATTTAGTTATTTCTTTTGGTATCCTAGTTTGTGATACTTGTTGCCTTTCTCAATGCATCCCAACTATCTTCTATCCCTTGTTGATATTTGTGATGTATTGTAGTTGTTTGTGGTTGAAGTTCATGAATGTACAGTAAGATAAAATTGAGCTTTTGGCCATGCTATTAAGCAAAAAAAATCTTATTGGTATATTGCATGACTTCGTCTTGGATATCATGCTATTTTTCTTGTGTATCTATTTGGTGTGTGCATGTTTCTTTGTGGATAAATATCTTTGTGATATTGCCCACTTAGAGAAACTTATACACATAAGAGATGATACGTCTCCATTTGATATCTTATTTCTTTGTTGCGTGTTGATTGGTCATGCTAAGCAATATAATTCATTGAAGACTATGATGATGCTTTTTGCTCATCCTTGTAATAGTCTTATAATATGCTTTATCATGCCTTTCACATATTTTCTTGGTTGAACCTGTTATTATGGTGCCTCTTACTTGTTGCTCAACTATTTTATCATTGCAAGTGTTAAGCTTTATTTTCAATCTATGATCTATTTGCAAATGTTTGTGTTTTAAATGATATTATGGAAGTGAGGATTCCATGTTATGCATATTGTATTCAAATACAATATTTTAATTTATGCATGTACCTTGGGGAGCTTCCTCATTTTATTTAAGGCACTATTTTGTGGTGATCATTAGAGTTTGATTCACTTGGTATCTTTTGTTTTGAGTGATATTATGGGAGTGATGATTCCATGTTTGTGCACTTTATACTCCAATGCAAATTGTCTAGTTTTGTGCACAAACCTTGGGGAGCTTCCTCATATTATGTAGAGAAATCTTCTTGATCTTATCATAATATCTATCTTTCTTTTGGTATCTTCTTTGTGGTTCATTTGGTTGCTTGCTTCATTTGTTGAGACTTCTTGACTTTGTTATCTTTTTGCAATCTTTGATCCTCTCTATAGTGAGATTCCTTCAGAATATTCGTCATTGGATACGTGCATTTGATTCCACTCAAATTATGAGGAATGCACACGGTATGTAGGAACTCTCACTATATGGGCCTTCTAAATTTTTCACCCATTTCGGCAATTGGTGCCAATGGGGGAGAAGTTTGGAGGGTTTAAGGGAATTTGGTTATGTCTTTGCTTTGTGCTTAAGCAAATGCCTTTATTGCATTGCATCTTGTTGCTTTGCATAGTTGAATATTTAGAGAAAACTCCACTAGGCTTTGAATGCCAATATATGCAATGAAAGTCAAGTTCATTCACAGATGCATATATTATGGGGGAGTTTGCTCTACATATTCAACTTGTTTGTTACTTAAATTCCTTATATAAACCCTCTCAAAGAGATTGTCATCAATTACCAAAATGGGGGAGATTGAAAGTGCATGGAGCCCCCATGTGTGGTTTTGGTAATTAATGACAATCCCTATGGACTAATGTTTGCATTGAGTTATATTTGTAGGAGTTGTCCATAGGCAATGCTTGAACCATATGTTGGCTTCAAGGTTGCAATAAGAGAAATTGATGAAGGATATCAAGTGTCAAGTATGTCTTGAAGATGAAGATGAAGATGAAGTGAGCCCTCAAGTTACTTCAAGACATCAACATGATGAAGAATGAAGAAATGGAGTGCAAGTTCAAGATGAGCCAACTCGGAGAGATCATATGCTTGAATCTTGCCATCCATATGGTGATCATGGATATGTGAAGATGCGTCAAAGAAGAAGCTCTCCCGTAGTGGAGTATGGGGGAGAGCTCTCCCATAGTGGAGTATGGGGGAGCATTTCGCATGTCTTCATCAAGCAAGCACAATCAAGAAAGGCGTTCCATCTTGTTGCGGTCAAGACCATCATCATCAAGCTCAAGTGGAATGCTCAAGGTTAAGGTTTGCTCTTGATAGGTTTCTTTCTCATCGGTCTCATGGTGTAGTTGGAGACCGGTTTATAGTTTAGTTGCCGTACTATCAAGAGGGCTCTCGAGTGAGTAACTCGATCGTATCCTTCGGAGAGCTCAAACCTTTGCATCTTTGCATCATATTTCTTGGTTGTTATTTGTATCTTATCCATGTGATGTTTTAGAGCTTGTGCGTATTCTCATGACAAGCTCTAGTTCATCAAGAATGGTTTTTGCATGGGCAACTTGTTGCATTTTTGAGGTTGGAGGTTTTACCGGTATGTCTTTCTTAGATAGGTCAAAACTTTCATCATTTGTTTCTATACTCCTTTGCTGGAATATGATGGTTCCCTGCATGATCTTTTAGAGCTTGTTAATAGCTTCGAAACAAGTCCAAGATCATCAAAATCGAAGTCCGGATACTCAAGTTATGCTTTTTCTAAGTTTGCCCAAAGAGAGGAGTTTGGGCTGGCCGGTAGTACCGCCCGAGCACGGCCGGTAGTACCTCCTGAGGTACCGCCCGCGGTACCGGAAAACAGGCCGAGCCTCACAGATGGTTTCCAGTGAGGTTGGGGCGCTCGGCGGTACCCCGGCCGGTACCTCGGCCGGAGGCTCCGGCCTCCCCCTCCCGGCCCGCAGCTCCAATGCCTCGCTCTCCCTCTCACGCATAGCTCTCATGGGCGGTAGTACCGCCCCTAGCTGGCCGGTACTACCGGCCCCAAATGGAGGCAGCCCCAACGGGCAGAAAATGTGCCCCCCTTTTAAGCTTCTCTTTCTCTCTCTCTTGGACTTCTTCTTCCTCCTCTCTCTCAAGCCTCTCTCCTCCATTGTTGTTGACCTTTTGAAGCTTGAGATCTTTCTTCCCTTCCCATGATTCTTGCATCTATTTGAGAGAAAGATTGAGGAGATCTAGATCCACTCTTTGACCAAACAAAATCATCTCTTTGTGAGTGAATCTTTGAGATCTAGATCTTGGGGAACTTTGTGTTCTTCTCTTGTTCTTCCTCTCCTATTCCCCCAATAGTTTTAGTAGCTTTGTTGGAATTTGAGAGTGAAGGATTGGAGCATCTTTGTGGTGTTCTTGCCATTGCATTTGGTGCATCGGTTTGAGTTCTCCATGGTGATTCGTGGAAGTGAAAGCAAGAAGGTTGTTACTCTTGGGTCTTTGAACCCTAGACGGCTTAGTGGCCTTTGTGGCATCTTTGTGGTGTTCTTGGGGACTCCAATTAAGTTGTGGAGATTCTTCAAGGGCAAGGCCTTTGTGGCATCTTAGTGGTGTTCTTGGGGACTCCAGTTTAGTTGTGGAGATTCTTCAAGGGCAAGGCCTTTGTGGCAATTTGTTGGGAGCCTCCAATTAAGTTGTGGAGATAGCCCCAAGCTTTGTGCGGGTTCGGTAACCTCCCTAATGTTACATAGTGGATCGAGGACATCCCTCTTGGTGGGAATTCTCGAGGAGAATACGGTGGCCCTCGTGCATTTGGAGTGACTTGTCCTCCACACCGCTCCAACAGAGAGTAGCACTCGCAAGAGTGTGAACTTCGGGCTACATCGTCGTCTCCCGCGTGCCTCGGTTATCTCTATACCCGAGCTTTTTTACTTATGCACTTTACCTTGTGATAGCCATCGTGCTTGAAGTTATATATATCTTGCTATCACATAAGTTGCTTGCATTGCTTAGCATAAGTTGTTGGTGCACATAGGTGAACCATTGCTTAGAATAAGTTGTTGGTGCACATAGGTGAACCATAGTATATAGGCTTTAGGCTTGACAAAGTAAACGCTAGTTTAATTCCGCATTTGTTAAGCCCATCTCGTAAAAGTTTGAAATCGCCTATTCACCCCCCTCTAGGCGACATCTGTGTCCTTTCAATATCCACATGTCACCTTTTTTTTGTCAGCACCTTCAAGCATGTTGACACAACAAGTACATCGTTACGATTACCAAAGCGCTAGAGACAATAGGGGAATGTAAATTTGGCGTGTTCGGAGAGATTGACAAGGATCCGAAGGTGAAATCACAATCCTGACAGCTCATATCGAATTCGATAATGCTAAATGTTGGCGGAGGTGGGGAATGATGATGCGAGACAACTCGCCTTGCATGGTCATGGTTTAGGACCCTGGGCGTGCGCAGACACCTAAGTGTATGTGTAAAATAGATGGGAAGAAAGATGATGGTTTGTAGCATGTTGTGCCATCATAGCATTTGTGCCAACGCCCGGTTTCATTTTTGCGATAATGACCACCTCAAACCGTGCGGGTCGTTGCCTACTCGATAATATCCCAGAGAATGGATCCTCATGGTGGGGAGAAGAAGTGGGGGCCAAAGGGCGGAGCACCATCAGGATGGCGGTACCCGATTTACCCAGCTTAGAAACACGCTGCTCGGAAGCAGGGCCTATTGCTGCTTGTCTCGAATTATATGGGTGCTTTCGCGTTGTTACAATGAGTTATGATTGTGCCTTTAGGGCTCCCGGGATCTGGCTTATAAAGGTGCCAGGATCTGGGGTTTCTACGGAGAGTCCTAGCCGGAATACAATCTTGTCTAAGTATGTAATATTACATTATCGTGCATGTCAAGGATCCGCCTATACCTAAAATGTCATACTGGATCCGGCTACCTTCATGGATCTTGCCGGATCCGGCTCCTGACGCAGATCGGGCTGGATCCGGCTCTTTGTTCCTGGGCTGGATATCTTCTATCTTGATCAACAGCAACTAGGTCGCCCAGTGGGCCGTATGCCACCACCCACTATTAGGAAAATGCCTAGCAGTAAGATGGATGATATGGATATCCGGGCCTGGTACTCTAGGACAGCCATTGATATGATATTTGGGTCTAAGGTTGTACCAATAGTTTATTATAATCTTGTTATTAGGAGATAATAATGTAGCCAGATCATGCTGTGGGCCATCTAGGGTTTTAATAGAGTCTGTTTGACTTGGGCCTGTCTAAGTCGAACTAGGTTAGGTCCAATAAGGGGGCCGGCCGGCCACCTCTCCCTCTCATATAAGGAGATGGCACGGTTAGGGTTTAGGGTAGAACAAGTTTAGTCTCAAGATTAGGGTTTCCCCATTGCGTGTGTTCACGTGTATCATCCCTCCGGGTACGGCGTTGCCGTTTATCTATATTATCCGCTGCGAAGGTTCTTGTGTTCATCAAGGATTGTCTAGCTCTTGGTTTGAGGCGTATCGTTCATCGATCCGTTGCTTGCTGGATTCGTTCCCTCTTCTCCAGGCTGCGTTCAGCGCGTTGTTGGGAGGATTCTCTACCCCAGGTTCTCGCTGAACGCAGCCTGGAGAAGAGGGAACGAATCCAGCAAGCAACGGATCGATGAACGATACGCCTCAAACCAAGAACTAGACAATCCTTGATGAACACAAGAACCTTCGATGACGCACCACTAATGCGCCACTACTAAATGTTAGCAGTGGCGTGATAATAGTGACGCACTGACATGCCATAGTGATGCGCCACTGAATAGGCATTTCCTAGTAGTGACCACCATCTATCGGCCACCCGAATTTGCCAAATCTACGTACTTCGATAATACACCTATGAAGTATATCCACAATAGTGTGCGAGGCGACTGTGAGTTGTCGAGCAATGCTTTGCAGCAGTATTCTCGGCAAGTGGGGGACATGAATACATGGTGACTTCAGTTTTGGTGGTGCTCTTTGAATATTAAGTTTGATTTCCAGGGTGAGACCCTATGTCTAACCTTCATTTGTTGTACCTGGTAATGATGAATTTCTATCTATTTTCTTATTGAAGGCATTGTATGAAAATTGACAAAACTGAGGTGAAAATCCATAAAAAAAACGAGAATTGAAAATCCATAATCTATCTTTCATGGTTAGATCGACAACAATGGACTTCTCAAAAGTACAAGTGTTGCTTGCCAATCATCGTAGTTATTTGCTGCTGCTCCGAGACCGTGTTCGCTTCCATGTTTTATTTTTATTTTTGTTATCCATGTCTTTTGCTTTTTTAGCTATGTAATTCGATTAGATCTTGATATTATATTGTTGCAGTGTCCATGTATAATTGCTATCTTCTCGCCAATAATATTTCCTTCCTAAAAAAAACTTGTTCACCATTAAAAAAGAGTTTGGTGAATATGTGTCACCGAGTCCGAACTTGCGGACGGCACGGACCCGAGTCAAAAGTCTAACACGACACGGAATTTAGCTGTCACGCGTACCGGCGAACCTTAATATAAAAGGCAAGAGGGATGCCCTCAGGGCCTCGCCAAGAAAGAATCCACACACGAGCGCGAGATCCCGTAGTACGCGAGCGACGAAGCGATTGATCCTCTATCGCATCCTGTTCGATTAGATCAACGTCGACCGATGGCGCACGGGCAGGACTCGTCGACTCAGGCCGCCGGCAGCGGACCTGCTCAGTGCACGACCGGCTGCGGTTTTTTCGGCAGCCCGGCGACCAAGAACATGTGCTCCCAGTGCTACCTGATCCACCTCAAGACCGTCAAAGTGGCAGCAGCCCCCGTCGTCGATGAGAAGACCAAGGCCACCGTAGCGGCAGCAGCCCCCGTCGGCGAGGGGAAGATCAAGGCAACCGAAGTGGCAGCAGCCCCTGTCTTCGACGGAAAGAAGATCAAGACCGACGAGGCCAACCTCGCGTTAAAGACGCCAGCTAACGTGCATGGCTCTGCTGCCGACGCTGCTGCCGCCGAGGCTCCGGCGGCCGAGGCGCCGGCGAAGAAGGCGGCGCCAACCAGGTGTATGTCATGCAATAAGAAGGTCCGGCTGCTGGGGTTCGCCTGCCGCTGTGGTGGCACGTTCTGCTCGATGCACCGCTACGCGGACGGGCATGCGTGCAGCTTCGACTACAAGAAGGCCGACCGGGAGAAGATCGCCCAGCAGAACCCTCTGGTTGTGGCGTCCAAGCTCGACAAGATTTGAAGGCAGAGGGAGCTGGAAAACAGATGCAGGGTTTTTAGTTTACTCGATCGTTGTCTTTTCTAGTATCAGTCTCGTTTTAGATCTTTCACGAACTAGCTCGTCAGGTCGATCGAATAGTCGATGTTGATATTTTCTCTTTTGTAAATATTCGATTAGTTATCTCTGTTTTCCGATGAATCCATGACTCCATCTGAGTTGATCTTCTCTTACATGTTTGTGTGGTGCTAATTTGGGATCCAAGGTTGCCAATGCCATTGTACCAGATTCCTCTTGCTTCTTTTTTGCACAAGTTTAACATAGTATGTCTTAATCCGTCAGGTAGTCAATCAGCCGCTTTTCTTAATCAAGATCAACTTGTGTTTGCCAACCACTCCAAGTTGAATTACTGGCAATACTCCGTATTGTATGTACATACATAGGCCATGGTATATGCAGAGATTGTTACAAGCTCATACAGAGGTCGTAAATTCGATGGTATCCAGAGATTGTTACAAGCTCATACAGGTCGTAAAGTCCTCCTTAAGTCGCACGTTTTATCCTACGTATCTAGACCGTGTTTTAATATTTTGATACATAGTACAACTACGAATCATAAATTCTCACTTAATTTCATATTAAGTGTTTCAGATTTATCTAGATTCATATGTATCTAGACATGTTTTAGTATTAGATATACCCAAGTGCTAAAAAGCGCTCGGGTGCTATTTGGTCTCATCGAGCACTCTCTTGTCGTCCGTCCGATCAAAATCCAACATATATCGCCTCACTCCGTTTAGCGCCGTTCCGACAGCGACTTCGTGGCCTATCTGCTGTGTTCCCCTCCGGCGGCCTCCCCCATTCGATTTCCCCACAAAAGTAACCACCGCGCAACCTCAATCCCGCCGCCGTGCAAACCCTAGCTTGCTCCCCTGCCGTCCTACGCCTCCGTGTCCTCCGCAGCGCCGTCATCGCGTTGCATCTCCCTGCGCTCCGCCACCCGCCCCGTTCGCCATCCCACGCGGTGAGGCCCTCTCCCCCTGCTGCCCCGCTCGATGGCGATCCGATCCGGCGAGCTCCTGCCATCCCGGCTCCGGCGTGAATCCACCCTGGAGAAGACGCCGACATCTTCCTACATAGGACGCCGGCATGTTCCTACACATGTGGCGCCGTCCCCGCGACTAGGAGGAGACCGACCTGCTACTGCTGCTACTGCTCGTCTCCAACGACAGCAGCGACGATGCTAGGGATGAATTACCCCTCCCGTCTCTCCCGAATTTTTATGATTCGTCTCGTCGAGGGAAATCATCGCCTGAGGTGTTGGAATCTCGGCTTCAAGTGGCGCGAGGTAGTGGAGCTCCGTGTCGGAGAGCGGCCACGCCCAAAGATGTGGAGTTCCGCAGCGGAGACCACGCCGGCAAAGGCTGCTGAGCCGGTGGTGGTGGTCGGGCCAGTGTCCAAGGTGGAGAACGCGAGGTTGTTCCACATGGACTCCTGGTACACATTCAGCACACCTGGTACACATTCAACACACACTCTTTTCAGTGTTAATATCAATCTTACGGAGCAGTGATATTTTTACTGTTGTTATAGATGCTATGAATTTGCAAAACACGTCCAAGATGGCGACCAAGACCAAGTATTGCACGGGGAGGATCAAGTTGTATCGTGATCCCTATTGCCAACTACTCTGTCGACAGCACTGCTTCTCCTGGTAGGAAGGAGTACATAGTGCAATTAACAAACTATAACAGTACTTATTTTTTCGTCAGGAAGAGTCCCGTACAATCTTATATTTGTTATTCTGGTTTCTTACTTCCAGTTTGTATTTTGAACTCTGTATGTGCAACATGGCGAACTTATGAGGATTATATTTTGTCCATCTTTGTTTGCAGTGTCATTCTTTGAAGTGAGCAATGAGTACGATGTATGTAAGCCCCTACAAAATCCCAATCAACTAGTTGTTTTGAACTTCATATGGTAGAACCATCTACAAAATCACCAGCAAGTCAGCAACTAGGTAGTTCATACTTCATCTGGGCTCGCCGATTATTGTCATATAATTTTCATGTATATTTTTCCCGTTGTATTCTTTCGCGAGGAAATTATGTGCATTACACACTCATAGGACATGGGAACATGTGGTAATCGGTCTACTCCGTGGGTTTTTCAGATGGGGGTGATAAGGCACACTAGCATGTATGTGTAGATCCCCATTTTTTTAGGTTCAAGCTTGATTAGTCAGCTACTGTTTCATCGGCCAGATGATAAGTTGCTTTTTAGATCAAGTTAATTACCACCGCTTACTAAGTTGTTGTACATGTATGTAGCATTTTTTTATTGTGTGAGAACCTATGCGTGGTGTCATCTGATGAGCAAAAGTTTAAAAGAAACTCTTTTGGAAACATTAGCAACTAGAGTACCAGCTTGAAACAACCCAGCTCATCGGATGTATATAAGAATAGAAATCACAAGCCAGCTATTGGGCAAACCCACAAACCAGAACACACTCAATGCTCAGATCAGATCCATCTTGCTTGTAGAATAGAACAGCAAATACTAATGAGTCGCCACATCGATTTTCTCATGATAGGTGCAGTCTCCCTTTCATGATGCAAGCCTGCATTTCTTCTTGTACATGAAGATATTTAATCTACAGTGATGGAATGGTGATTTGCATATATAAAAGTCAACATCTTCTGCAACAAAATATGTCTGTGTCTCTATATTAGTATTGCCCTTTTTTCCTCAGTACTGGCTTTTGAGGTATGTGCTTTTGTTTTGTAATGATGCACAGGGACATGATGGTCGTGTTATGACCATGGTCCTCTTATGTTGGTTTCAGCATAAAACTAAGTTGGTATGTCATTCTTGTTGTGAAATTTGTTTGCTTTGATTCAATGTCCCATTTTTTCAAATAAGTTGTCTTATCACCGTATTTAAGTTGCTTTCAACATAGAACTAAGTTGATTATCTAGATTAGCCTAAGTTGCATTCTAATTTTTGTAGGGGTGAATTATTTTGCTTTGATTTAGTGTCCTTTCCTCAATAAAGTTGTCTTGTCACCATAGTTAGGTTGCTTTTAGCATAGAAGTAAGTTGATTAGCTAGATTAGCCTAAGTTGCATTCTGACTTTTTTGCGGAGAGAATTGTTTTGCTTTGGTTCATTGTCCCATTTCACAATTAAGTTGTCCTGTCACTATAGTTAAGTTGCTTCCAGGATATAACTAAGTTGATTAGCACGATTGGCCGTAGTTAAGTTGCTTCCAGGATATAACTAAGTTGATTAGCTTGATTGGCCTAATATGCATTTTTATTTATTTTTTTGCGGGAGGAAATTGTTTTCCTTTTTCCCAATTAAGTTGTCTTGTCACCATAGTTAAGTTGCTTTCAGTAGAGACTAAGTTGATTATCCATGTTAGCATAAGCTGGATAGATAATAAGGTTATGACACCACGATATTAAGTTGAATCTCCTACGTGGTAATGTACCATGTACATTTTAATTAAGTTGATTACACAACAATGCATTACCCTCCCGCAAAAAACAACTCCCTACTAAGATGGTTCTCCACACAAGTATGGTTTTGTCATCTAAGTTGGATTTTCTGACCCAAACTTCATAGTTAAGTTGATTTTATCATCGTAGGTAAGTTACTTGCAACTTGCAATTAAGTTGGTTGACCTTTCATAATTAAGTTGATCTTTCTGACTTGCCTACATGGTAAAGTACCATGTACCATCTTATTAGGTTGATTAGACGCAAGAACACGTTAGCTTAATTGCTGTTCACCTTATACTAAGTTGTTTATCTCATTTAATTAAGTAAACAATCCACTTTAGCTTAATACAACTGCAAGTCCTGCCCCTATTTGTTAAAGTTCGTTTTGTCTTTTTGCCATCTTATAATGCAATTTCATAAGTTGCTTATATCCCATTAATCAAGCTATTTTATACACCCTAGTATACTTGCAGCATCTGATTTTATAGTTGCATCCATGTCCCAGCTAAGTTGTGCTAGAACAGGCAAAGTTGCATCATGAAAATGGTAAGTTGATTTTATCACATGTAGCAAGTTGATGGTTTAGACCCCCTAGTTTTTGTTGCACTAGCGTTTAATTTAGTTGCATCCATTTTTTAACTGGGTTGTAGCTGGAACAAGCAAAGTTTCACGATGAAAATGCTAAGTTGCTTTTTATCCCATGTACCACGTTGTTTTAGACAATCTAGTTTAGTTGCAGCAGCTGTTGATTTCTGGTCACATCCATTACTAACATCACACTCACCACATCTGGCTTACTACAACTTTTCAGGTCTAGCACAAGGCATGTGTGTGGTATGCGAAAGGTGACGACAACTTTTCTTCCCATACCGGATGAGAAGAGGGTGCATATTCTACCTAAGATGCATAGTAGTAGCACTAAGTCGGCTAGCATCATTATCGTGAGGTTGTGTATCTTTGTCGGGAAGTTGCATATCGATGTGCCTTAGTTGTGTAGTGATTTGTTATGAAGGTGTATTTTTGTTGCTATTAAATTATCTAGTTACTCACGGCACTAGAAACTATGATGGATAACTAGTAGTGTAATGTTGCAAGTCTCATTACTGGCTATTGTTGCTAAGTAAGTACCTTAGAAAATAAATTGGCTATAAAGTATAAAAAAATATAGTGTAAGCAACTTTTGTACAAAGTTGTTTTTTTACAACAGTAAAGTTGATTTATCACGACAACATAGTTGCTTTTTAAATATATTTTTTGTCAGAACATGTACAAATAGGATCTAGTTTCGAAGATCTCATCGCGAGAGGCCTAACAGTGAAAGCGGATTGCAATTCCGATGCACGGTCTACTAGTTATGACTATTTAAAATTTCTTCTTATGAAATTAAATGCACACGTGAACTATTTTTGGGTGATTCGGCTAGCTGTCTTCAACTTTCTATTTTTAGGTATTGAAAACTTTCCTTTTATAGATGAGTGCTTAGATGTGCAAACTGGCACTCGGATGCTGCCTAGTCACGTCCTAGATATATAACAATCTAAGTAATTGCGTGGATCGTAAATTCCTCACTCAATAAGTAATGGAGTCGATACATCTCAAAGGAAACCGGAAATGGCAAACTGCGAGTCTTGAGTGGAAACGTTGTCAAGACATCCGGCTTCTTTGCAATAGTCGCACCACGCACCTAGCACAAGCCCTCCGCCGGTGGCTTTCTTGACATGCTCGTTCGGATCATGCCGATCGAGAGCAGCGTCACTTACGCACGCAGGCACGCTGGGATGCATTTTTTTGAGATCAAAAGGCTGCAATTTCATTAATCGCCAGCATCACTGTCTAGCAGAGTTACATGAAAACCTGGGTGAACAACATTCCAGGTACTATCAACTTTATTCTCGCAGCCTATTTTAGCTAATTTATGCGCGACCTCATTGCAAATTCGTCGCACGTGCTTGACGTCTTCAAAATCTTGCAGAGGCTTCTTAATATCCTCCACCAAAGGTCCGTGAGCCGATCGATCCAACTCCCCTCTTGTCAGCTTTGTAACAGCACCCTGACAATCTGATTCCAGCTGAGCGTGGCGCGACCTTCCTAGAGGCGATCTCCTTGTACCTCGGGAAGGTTTTTTCTGCCCCCGTGGGCGCGTCAGGCGAGAACTGCATAGGCTGGTGACCTTCGCGGGGGCCTCCAATGATCCAAGAAGCAGTGGTGATAGATGTCTTAACATTTTGTAGATACGAATGTATCTGTAACTAAAATCATCTACATACATCCATATCTGTATAAAAGTGGGACACCTATTTTTAGACGGAGGAGGTATATAATATGTATGAAAACAATGCTTTTTCTTAGAGGCTATGTAGTACATTTGTGTGGAATTGGGAGTGATATTGAATTGCTTCTGAATCTATGCTAATATGTGGAAGCATCCAATTGATCAAAAAAGCTTGTTGATATTCACATCATGCCCTTCTTCTAATGGCTGGATTATTCAAGGGGTACGCCCCAATTCAAGTCTAACCTCAAGTTCACATTTATTCATTATGTACTCCCTCCTTGCCACGACGTAGTGCATATAAGGTTTTCAAAAAGTCAAACAATGTTAAATTTGACCAAGTATTTTAAGAAAATTATTTACATCTACCATATTAAATAAATACTATATAAAAATATACATCGTGAGAAATCTAATGATATTGATTTGGTATTCTACATGTTGATACTTTTTCCTATATATGTGGTCAAATTTTACATTGTTTGACTTTTTAAAATTCTTATACTCACTATATTTTTGGCAAGGAGGGAGTAACACTTAATGATTGCGATATTGTAGAAACAAGAAAAAATAGTCCGTAAAAATGCTAATGATATGTGAGATGGAACTCCACACTATATATGATAAACCGTTAACATGAGGTATACCCCCTTAAAATGTTTTATATTCAGTTTTTTTTGTGGGGAATGTTTTATATTCAGTTAATCAAGTAAGCTCTGGCACGTGTTAATCTTTACTGTACTTCTCTTAGGCTAGCCATAGTGCTAGTATTATAGCTATTGGTTTCACAAAAATGATGATGTGGCGCCTAATTAAAGAGGATAGAGGAGATTAGAGTAACATAGGTGGATACTGTATCATAGCGCATATCATGAAAAATTTAATGGCAAACAAATCTTCTACAAAAATTTGCATTGAAATTCTAAAAAGCGATAAATATAGCATAGCTATGATACTACTCTATGATACTACCCACTCTAGAGATAGTATCATACACAAATACACAAATATCATATGCATAATACTTACCCCTACCCCCTACGACCAGCCTCAGTGAAGAGACTTTATTGAGTCAAGAGATTCAAGTCTCTTAAAGATCTTTGTCGGCCAATGCTTCGGAAGCAATAATTTTTTGCATGAGCTTTGCATATGTTTTACACATGCACATCTTTCACACACATAAGTGTGCATCATTGTTCGTAGTACTTTCAAAAATTAATATAGTGCATAATTCGTTATTATTTTACATTATTAAAGTTTATTTTTACTTCACATGATGATTGCTTGCTGCAATTTACTTAACAATGAATTTATTATACTTTGAGTAGTTGTGATGAAGCTGAACTTTGTATCTATGATAACAAACTCTAAAGTATATATTTTACCATAGCAATAGTTTCTAAGTATCTAAGACTTTTATATTATCTACATCCACAGGAACAAGCATATAATAAGCATGAGGATGTTGATAAGTCAGACATTATCTAAGAAATCCGTAGTTTATTTTAACATTATCTCATATATAATTTCTACCATGAATTTTAATGGTTTACAAGGTTTTCCAAGAAATCCTTTTTATTTAGGTTATAACTCAGAGAAGAAAAAATTTATTATTTTGTGTACATTGACTTTCAAGATCCTTTCCATACTCAAATGGACACCAGATATATTCCACCTCGTTATTTTGGAAGGACAAGTACTTGAACACCAAACAAAAGATCAGACAATGCTCAAGGTGGTGAGACCAATTGTCGGCGTGCGGATATGTCGTATTGCCACCTCGGCGATCTGTGTGCATTCATTCTTTCGTCTACGCCTCAGGATTTGCCTAAAATCGATTGTATATATGACCCATTCATGACTTC
>NC_061508.1:144264685-144358564 GCF_022539505.1 Lolium rigidum | reverse complement strand
GATACGTCCAATTTGCATCACTATTTTATATCATAATTTGCTTGTTATTCATTGATATATTTCATATTGGGACACAATACTTATGTTATTTCATCTATTTTGCATGTTTCATGATTATTTGGAGATCGCGCACCGGAGCCGAGATTCTGCTGGAAAAAGCACCGTCGAGGATGCAATATTTCGGAAGATCAGCTGTGGAAGGAAATTTTACCAAAAATCCTATTTTTCCGGATGACGAAGGAAGCCGGAAGGGGAGCCGAGCTGGACCCAAGGTGGGCCCACACCATAGGGCGGCGCGGCCCATGGCACCGGCCGCGCCACCATGTGGTGTGGGGCCCCCACAGCCCCTTTCGCCTCCTTTTCTTCGCGAAACCCTTCGTCCCGAAGACCTAAGCCACGAGAGGAATCCTCACGAAGGGTTACGGCCGCCTCTGCGGGGCGGAGAACACCGAGAGAGAAAGAGCTCTCCGGCGGGCGAGGAATCCGCCGGGGAAATTCCCTCCCGGAGGGGAAATCGACGCCATCGTCACCGCCATCGAGCTGGACATCATCTCCATCACCATCATCATCATCTCCACCATCATCACCGCCATCTCCACCGCTGGACATCGTCACCGCTGTAGCAATTTGGGTTTGATCTTGATTGTTTGATAGGGGAAACTCTCCCGATGTTGATTTCTACTTGTTATTGATGCTATTGAGTGAAACCATTGAACCAAGGTTTATGTTCAGATTGTTATTCATCATCATATCACCTGCGATCATGTTCCATATGATGTCTCGTGAGTAGTTCGTTTAGTTCTTGAGGACATGGGTGAAGTCTAAATGTTAGTAGTGAATTATGGTTGAGTAATATTCAATGTTATGATATTTAAGTTGTGGTGTTATTCTTCTAGTGGTGTCGTGTGAACGTCGACTACACGACACTTCACCATTTATGGGCCTAGGGGAATGCATCTTGTACTCGTTTGCCAATTGCGGGGTTGCCGGAGTGACGGAAACCTAAACCCCGTTGGTATATCGATGCGGGGAGGGATCGCGGGATCTCGGAGTTTAAGGTCTGTGGTTAGATTTATCTTAATTACTTTCTTGTAGTTGCGGATGCTTGCAAGGGGTATAATCACAAGTATGTATTAGTCCTAGGAAGGGCGGTACATTAGCATAGGTTCACCCACACAACACTTATCAAAACAATGAAGATTAATCAGCTATATGTAGCGAAAGCACTAGACTAAAATCCCGTGTGTCCTCGTGAACGTTTGGTCATTATAAGTAAACAAACCGGCTTGTCCTTTGTGCTTAAAAGGATTGGGCCACTCGCTGCAATTATTTCTCTCGCATTTTACTTACTTGTACTTTATTCATCTGTTACATCAAAACCCCCTGAATACTTGTACGTGAGCATTTACGGTGAATCCTTCATCGAAACTGCTTGTCAACACCTTCTTGCTCCTCGTTGGGTTCGACACTCTTATTTATCGAAAGTACTACGATACACCCCCTATACTTGTGGGTCATCAAGACTATTTTACGGCGCCGTTGCCGGGGAGTGAAGCGCTATTGGTAAGTGGAATTGGTAAGGAAAACCTTTCTTGTTTGTGCTGATTTTATTTACTGCCTGCTGCTATAAGTCATTATGGAGAGATCTTCTCTTCAATTTCTATTTGGGAAATCTACTACTACGCAACGGTAGTGGATGAGGCGCCGAGTGAGGAAGTAATACCATATAAAATACCTATGAAAATTATTGAACGTGTTATGGATAACCGCTATGAAGGGGATGGAACTGTCCATCCTGGTGATCATTTCTTGTTTTTGCATGAATTATGCGGGTTATTCAAATGTGCGGGTATTTCTATGAATGAAGTTAGAAAGAAACTATTCTCTATATCGCTGTACGGTAAGCGGCGCATTGGTATAAATTCGTTGAAGAATGGTGATTCCCTTGATTGGGAGGACATTGTGCCTTTATTTTATTCCAAATTTTATCCTCCAAGTGAAATTCACAAAGATCGGAACCGCATATATAATTTCTGGCCTCATGATGGAGAGAGTATTGCCCAAGCTTGGGGTAGATTGAAGTCTTTAATGCTCAAATGCCCCATTCATGAGCTTCCTGGTAATGTTATTGTTGATAATTTCTATGCAAGACTTTCTTTTCAAGACAAGACTTTGCTTGGATACTTCTTGTTCCGGATCATTTACACGCAACAAAGAAGAGTTTAAAAGGGACCTTCTTGATCGGATCCAAGAAAATACTGAAGGTTGGGAGAACGACAAGGATAGAGAATCAGGTATAATTTATGATTATAAATGCATTGAAGCTTTTATGGATACTGATAATTTCGTAATATGAGTGCTACATATGGTCTTGATTCTCAAGTTGATGCAAATCTTTATAAAGCTTTTGGCTCTCATTATGAATTGCCTAAGAAGAATTTTGATAAGTATCATGAACCGTATAAAGATAAAATTGATTCATCTATTAATAAGTGTGTTGTAGTTGAAACTGCTGATCATGTTATTCCTGAAGCTTATATTGAAAAAACTCCTTTTCTGCTAAAATGAAGGAGTACTCTGTTATAAATAGTGCGGTTCATAAAAGTGAAAAGAAACCTATAGAACACTGAAGAACAAATAAAAGTTGAACTCTGCTTGTTGCAATAGTTAAAGATCTTGTGACTGAAAATGTAGAGGATGGTCATATTATTTTCTGTGAAGATGCTTCTAATATTGTTTCACATCCTAATAAACATAAACAAGTTAGTGTTCCTATGCCATCCGTTAGAATTGGTGATCATTGCTATTATGGTTTATGTGATATTGGTGCAAGTGTTAGTGCTATTCCTTATGAGCTTTACACGGAGATTATGCACGAAATTGATTCTTGTGAACTTGAAGATATTGATGTGGTTATTCAGCTGGCTAATAGAGAAACTATTTCTCCAATTGGTATTGTTCGAGATGTGGAAGTTCTATGTGGTAAGATTAAATATCCTGCTAACTTTTTGGTACTTGGTTCTGCTGCTAGTGATTATTGTCCTATCATTTTTGGTAGACCTTTTCTAAATACTTGTGGAGCTATTATAGATTGCAAGAAAGAGAAAATTTTGACTAAATTTGCTGGTGAATCTTATGAGTTTAACTTCTCTAAATTTACCAAAACTCCTTATAAAGCTGATTTGCCTAGTAATGATTTTAAAATGGAGCGAGTGTGCATCTATTGTTCTTGTTCCTAATAATCCTTTGCAGCAACATTTGGAGAATAGCGAGAGTGAAGTTTTTAGGAAAGAAAGAGATGAGCTTGAGGAGATTTTTCTTCGCCAACCTATTCTCAAGCATGATTTACCGGTGGAAGACTTGGGTACAACACCGCCACCAAAGGAAGATCCTGTTTTTGATTTAAAGCCTTTGCCTGATAATCTTAAATATGCTCATATTGATGATAAGGAAATATATCATGTTATTATTAGTTCTAAGCTTACGAGTTTGAAGAAGAAAGATTATTGCAAATATTGAAGAAACACCGAGGTGCTATTGGCTATACTCTTGATGACTTGAAGGGGATTTCTCCCTCTATTTGCCAACACGCCATTAATATGGAAGATGATGCAAAGCCTCGTTGTTGAACCTCGGCGTCGTCTAATTCCCAAGATGAAGGATGTGGTAAGAAATGAGGTATTACGACTTCTTGAAGCTGGTATTATATATCCTATTGCTGATAGTAGATGGGTTAGTCCTGTGCATTGCGTTCCTAAGAAAGGAGGAATGACTGTTGTGCCTAATGATAATGATGAGCTCATACCTCAAAGAGTAGTTGTAGGGTATAGAATGTGCATTGATTATCGAAAAGTTAATAAAGTTACTAAGAAAGATCATTACCCTTTGCCATTTATTGATCAAATGCTAGAAAGGTTATCTAAAAATACTCATTTTTGCTTTCTTGATGGTTATTCCGGGTTTTCACAAATTGCTTCGTTAAAACTAAAGATCAAGAGAAAACCACTTTTACTTGTCCCTATGGAACTTATGCTTATAGGCGTATGCCTTTTGGTTTATGTAATGCTCCCGCTACTTTTCAAAGATGCATGTCTGCTATTTTTCATGGCTTTTGTGAGAGTATTGTGGAAGTATTCATGGATGATTTTTCCGTCCGTTGCGGTCGAAACCCACCGGCGGGCAGCGACCGGCAACACCGTAGAGCCGGGAACAACTAGGGCTGCGGCTGGCCCCGATCCCTCGGAGCGACGGCCCGCAAATCCTTCCGGTCACACGTCCGATGCTATCGCAAGGGCGTGCCACCTGACCTATACCCGGTCGTGGAGGTGTTGGATGATGCCTCGCTTAGTTTCCTCGCATGGCATACACGTAAACATTAAATACGAGCCTCGATCGGCTCTCGAGTTATCCTCGTGAATCGGCTCAAAGAGCCGATCCACCCATGATTCGCACGAGGTGTACGAATATATGGTGGTCCTGCTTGATCAAGATAAAGCTAAAGCGATCTACGACGATTTAGGGTTTTCACCGCATAATCGGATCATCCTACTCACGATTGGGCCTCGCGCTCGCGTACGGTGACCGTAAGCCGATCCTAGACAGGGCCTAAAAACCAACACGAGGTTGATCCTCGGAACGTCCTGTCTGGGGCTAGCAAACTTCACCCTACACGCCGCTGGATCCTCCAACCCTTTGTAGGGCCTAACTATTGCGGATATTAAACTAATCCTTGTAGAACAAGGAGCAACCGTAACGGATCGGATCTACTAAACGATGATCAAGCGGGTGCCGCCCCTACACCCGAGATAGGTGTAAGGGCGGCTAGATGCATAAGGGTTGCACTACGACAGACATATGATACGAAGAACAATGCTAACCCTAACACATCTAAGATAACTACGTTGCTCGCCATCAAAAAGGCTTCAGCACGAGCAACGCATGAACAACGTAATAAGCTTGTGCTGCCTAGATCGCAAGATGCGATCTAGGCAGCATGGTGCTTACCAGGAGAAACCCTCGAGACGAAGGAGTTGGCGATGCGCCGAGATTTGTTTGTGTTGAACGTTGGTTGTTGTTTATTTCATAAACCCTAGATACATATTTATAGTCCAAGGGACTTTCTAATTCAAGCGTGCACCTAACCGTGCACGGGTAAAACTCTAGCTCCTAACCGACACGTAATCTAATATGTTACAGATACAAGGGCAAACTAGCCCAAACTTTGCATGTAAGGCCGATTCACGTATTCTTCCATGTATGATCTTCAAGTCCACCTTGATCGCGGCCCACCTCTGACTCGGTCAAATTCTGGTGATAACACATGCCCCCCTGGTTTTGGAAATGACATTTCCAAAATCATTATGTTTTCTTTCGTCGGGTCATGTCGTGGCAGAGCAGGACTGCCGCAGAATCTTCCATCATTTCACCTCGCCTCCTCTGCAAAATTTTGACAGCCTCAGCATCTCGGAAACTGCAATAGCATTAAATTTCCACTAGGCTCCTCCCTTTATTTAACCATGCCAACTGATTAGCCCTCTTCATCCTCTTCCTCTGTTCTAGCTATCGGCACCCAAAAAATAGGGCATCCACCAAATTAGCTGCCCCCCGAGCCTTAATCAAGGCGAGGATGCTTCCATTGAACGCCGGTGTCTTGCATGTCAACCTGATGCTACCGCTGAACTGTCGCAAAGGGTTGTCGGCTTTCCTTGGCGCAAATCTGAGCCTTGTGGGTCTCGTGTAATTGTTCTAGAGTCGATGGCGGTGGCATCGGCCTTGTATCCTTAAGTCGACGTCTGCGCATCGGCTGTGCTAAAAAAAATTTTGAATTTTTCTACGGCCGATTCATGTATCGGCCCCCATACTTCAATACCCATCATCAAAGGATATCTTAGGCTGCTGGGCATTTGTAAGACGCTTTCCTCGTGTTTTATCCACCTGGGTGCCCCCCGAGCCGATTCTTTCAAGGGATTTGATGGTATCGGCTCGTTGGATCAAATGTTGAACCCGATGCGTAATGGATGGTGAGGATAATTTTGGCCGATTGCTGGAATCGGCCTCCACGTTGCTTGTTCGATGAAGGCTTTGTAATGTTCCTCCATAAATTTTTTTTGGGGCCGATCACAAGGATCAGCCTCGCCACGTTTGCTCATTGATTTGCTTCAGCTACATGGTTAGGCCAGTGGACCCGACCAGCCTAACTTCACCCTCTGTCATGTCGATGCGCTCGCCGTCGTCCACCTTGAGTGCATCGTTTAATCCTCGAGCAGTAAACTCCGTTGGGAGGATGAGCACCATGTTTGTGCCAGCCGATGTCTCATCATCGGCTTCCTTTGTCTGGGGCGCCACTCTTTTCTTTGTGGCCGACCTTCTTCGTCCAGGGTTCGCTGAATTTTGGCGGCCAGATCAGGCCGTGCCTTCCTCAACGTGTGCAGGTATAACCTTTCAGCTTCTTCCAATCCACGTAGACGCTGAACCCTTCGCTTCTGGGAACGGCTGAGCCCATCAGGGCACCATCTTGGCCGAAGAGATACTTGTCTTCTTCATCATCGTCCTCTAGTTCCTCGAGATATTCCACCCGAGCGGACTCAGCATGCTTGTTCCAAGGCGGGAGAGGCCCTAGGCGTTTGAACACAGACACGTTAGCTGCATCCTTCTTCTTCTGTTTGCATTCCGGGCAGTTGCCGATTGTTGGCAATCGGCTCATTCCCGAATCCCGAGCAGTGTCTGAAGAAGGGGCAGTCCCAGTGCCTATCCTCATCGTCTTGTTCCCTGGACCTTTCCTTGGCGTGGCACTCATATCGCTCCTCGTCGTGATCATGCCGACGACGTCTCCTGTCGTCCCTAGCCAGACGATCTTTTTCATCATCGTCGCTGTGTCGCCGGCGTTGGTCGTATTGACCCACATACTTGTTGAGGAGGTGATCAGAGAGAGGTCGTTGATATCTTATGTTCTTCACTTCTCCCTCTCGTGACGTAGCGCTTGCCGTCTTGGCGGAGCCGATCGCGTGGAGCGGCTTCCTCTCGTGTCTTTGCTATGAGAGCAGCTGCCCTCATCTCCGTCCTTACCGTAGTGGTGCCCGGGTCCCACCATGTTGATATTGCATGATAAATCTGGCTGGCACTCTCCATGGTAAGTGTACTCCACCATGTTAATGGCGGGGAAGGGGTGTGTGTCGACCTTCATGGCGTATCGGTTGAAAATTAATCGCCCTTTCTCTATCGCCATTTGGATCCGCCGACGCCACACCCTGCGGTCGTTAGTGGTGTGGGTGAACGTGTTATGCCACTTGCGGTATGGCTTTCCGTTCAGCTCTTGCACCGTAGGGATCTTGTGGCCTTCGGGTACCTTTATATGCTTCTCCGTGAGTAAGAGATCGAAAATCTGCTCGGCTTTGGTCACGTCGAAGTCGAACCCTTTTGGAGGGCCTTGTGGCTTAACCCATTTGCAGGACACGGGGCCTGCCGCTCGAGTCCATTCAGCCACCGCTACCTCTCGATCTCCCGCAGCACCTTCATCCTCGTCGTGATCCACCAGGGCCAGTGCACGCTTGAATTTGTCCTGGTAAACATCTGGGTGGCGCTGTTCATATGCTGACAGCTTCTGCACCATGTGCGCCAATGAAGGGTAGTCTCGCTTGGGAGGCCACGTCCTTGATCGATGATGAGAGACCCACCACCGCCAACTCGATCGCTTCTTTTCACTAACGTGAACCGAATAGCATCGGTTCCTCACGGTCCTGAAGCGCTGGATGTATTCTGACACTGTTTCCCCGCGCTTCTGTCGTACTTGTGCTAGATCGGCAATGCCAGCCTCGGAAGCCTCTTAGTGATACTGCTCATGGAATTGCTCCTCCAAAATCTTCCAAGTCCGGATTGAGTTCGGTGGCAGCGACGTGTACCACCCGAAAGCCGATCCTGTGAGGGACTGTGCGAAGAACCTCACACGCAGATCGTCTGATGCTGAGATCGTGCCCAGCTGTGCCAAATATCGGCTCACATGCTCGATGGAGCTGGAACCATCTGATCCACTAAACTTTGTGAAGTCCGGGAGCCGATATTTGGGTGGTAGCGGGATCAATTCGTACTCGTTGGGGTACGGCTTGGTGTAGCCGAACGTCTTCCTTTTCGGCATCATGCCGAACCGATCTTTCAGAATTGTACAAATCTGATCCGCGGTGATGGCTGAAGGTGTCGAACCCTGAAGATTCGCCGGGGTGGCATACTTAGCCAGCCATGCTTGCTTTTCCGGTTCTGAGCCAACTGCAGGAGCTGGGCTCTGGAGGTTTGTCGGAGTGGCGTACTTAGCTAACCACGTTTGCTTCTCAAGATCTGCTCCCGACGTTCCTCCTGCTGTTCCCGCAGGCCCTCGCTGTTGCAGCCCGGTTCGAGAGTGCCCGTGTATTGCCGTCCGGTACGTATGCGCACGCGTATCCGTGCGGGATCTCCTTGGGTGCCTCGGGTAGGAATTGGTAGTCACCGGGATCACCACCAATCTTGTAGACGACGTATGCCGATGAGTTCGGCACTTCGGTGCTGCCCATGCGAACGGCGGCGGAGGATGGGACCGGAGTGGCATCTCTCCTTTGTAAGTCCCCGAGCTGGTCCCGACGGAGAATACCGATGGCTCATGATTTCCTGGACCACGCGCGAGCGACACGCTCCAAAGTGTTTACCGGGCTCTCGGAGTGGCGGTGCAGCGAATGAGCCACCATGTAGTTGATCTCCGACGCAGCGACCTGGTGCGTTCTTCCGACGGGCGGACAGGTCCACTCCATCGAGTGCGCCTTCGGGTGAGAACCCCTTCCACCCGACGCCATGGGAGCGGGTTCTGTGGAAAGAGCCGATGAGTTCGGCTTCGAGGACCGCCTTGATCTCGCCATGCTTCTTCTTGAGCTCGTCAGTCAGATCCTCGTACTTGACCGGAGTGCTTTCCGCCATCTCGGATGTAGATGGCGATGCGGTGGATGTCGAAGGTTGTCCCACCGGGCGTGCCGAATGTGTTGCGGTCGAAACCCACCGGCGGGCAGCGACCGGCAACACCGTAGAGCCGGGAACAACTAGGGCTGCGGCTGGCCCCAGTCCCTCAGAGCGACGGCCCGCAAAGCCTTCTGGTCACACGTCCGATGCTATCGCAAGGGCGTGCCACCTGACCTATACCTGGTCAGGGAGGTGTTGGATGATGCCTCGCTTAGTTTCCTGCATGGCATACACGTAAACATTAAATACGAGCCTCGATCGGCTCTCAGGTTATCCTGTGAATCGGCTCAAAGAGCCGATCCACCCATGATTCGCACGAGGTGTACGAATATATGGTGGTCCTGCTTGATCAAGATAAAGCTAAAGCAATCTACGACGATTTAGGGTTTTCACCGCATAATCGGATCATCCTACTCACGATTGGGCCTCGCGCTCGCGCACGGTGACCGTAAGCCGATCCTAGACAGGGCCTAAAAACCAACACGAGGTTGATCCTCGGAACGTCCTCCCCAGGGCTAGCCACCCTCACCCTACACGCCGCTGGATCCTCCAACCCTTTGTAGGGCCTAACTATTGCGGATATTAAACTAATCCTTGTAGAACAAGGAGCAACCGTAACGGATCGGATCTACTAAACGATGATCAAGCGGGTGCCGCCCCTACACCTGAGATAGGTGTAAGGGCGGCTAGATGCATAAGGGTTGCACTACGATAGCATATGATACGAAGAACAATGCTAACCCTAACACATCTAAGATAACTACGTTGCTCGCCATCAAAAAGGCTTCAGCACGAGCAACGCATGAACAACGTAATAAGCTTAGTGCTGCCTAGATCGCAAGATGCGATCTAGGCAGCATGGTGCTTACCGGAAGAAACCCTCGAGACGAAGGAGTTGGCGATGCGCCGAGATTTGTTTGTGTTGAACGTTGGTTGTTGTTTATTTCATAAACCCTAGATACATATTTATAGTCCAAGGGACTTTCTAATTCAAGCGTGCACCTAACCGTGCACGGGTAAAACTCTAGCTCCTAACCGACACGTAATCTAATATGTTACAGATACAAGGGCAAACTAGCCCAAACTTTGCATGTAAGGCCGATTCACGTATTCTTCCATGTATGATCTTCAAGTCCACCTTGATCGCGGCCCACCTCTGACTCGGTCAAATTCTGGTGATAACACCGTCTATGGGAATTCTTTTGATAGTTGCTTGCGAAACCTTGATAAAGTTTTGCAGAGGTGTGAAGAAACTAACCTTGTTCTTAATTGGGAGAAATGCCACTTTATGGTTAATGAAGGAATTGTATTGGGACATAAAATTTCGAGAGAGGTACTCGAAGTTGATAGAGCTAAAGTTGAAGCCATTGAGAAGATGCCCTATCCGAGGGATGTTAAAGGTATTCGTAGTGTTCTTGGTCATGTTGGGTTTTATAGGAGATTTATTAAAGATTTCTCCAAGATTTCAAAGCCTCTTACTAATCTTCTTCAAAAAGATGTACCTTTTGTTTTTGATGATGATTGTAAGGAAGCTTTTGAAACTCTAAAGAAAGCCTTAACAACTGCTCCTATAGTTGAACCTCCCGATTGGAATTTACCATTTGAAATTATGTGTGATGCTAGTGATTTTGTCTGTAGGCGCTGTTCTTGGACAGCGAGTAGATAAAAAATTAAATGTTATTCATTATGCTAGTAAAACTCTTGATGCTTGCTCAAAGAAATTATGCTACTACCGAAAAAGAATTGTTAGTTGTAGTCTTTGCTTGTGATAAATTTAGATCTTATATTGTTGATTCAAAAGTTACGATTCATACCGATCATGTCGCAATTAGATACCCGATGACAAAGAAAGATGCTAAGCCGAGGCTTATTAGATGGGTACTTCTTTTGCAAGAATTTGATTTACATATTGTAGATAGGAAAGGTGCTCGATAATCCCGTTGTCGATAATTTGTCTAGATTGGAAAATATTGCTTATGATCCTGTTCCGTTAATGATAGTTTTCCAAATGAACAATTGGCTGTAATAAAGGTGAGCTCGCGAGACAGTCCTTGGTATGCTCGATTATGCTAACTTTATTGTTTCCAAGTACTTGCCTCCAACCTTTTCAGCTCAGCGAGAGGAGGAAATTCTTTTATGACTTGAGGCATTATTTCGGGATGACCCACACTTATATAAAGAAGGAGTGGATGGTATTCTGCGAAGGTGTGTTCCCGAATATGAACAACAAGAGATATTGAGTAAATGTCATGGTAGTGCTTATGGAGGACATCACGCCGGAGATAGAACCGCGCAAAAGGTTCTACAATCAGGTTTTTATTGGCCAACCCTCTTCAAAGATGCGAGGAAGTTTATTTTATCTTGTGATGAATGTCAAAGGGTTGGTAATATCTCCAGACGCAATGAAATGCCTATGAATTATACTCTTGTTATTGAACCGTTTGATTGTTGGGGATTTGACTTCATGGGACCTTTTCCCTCTTCGAAGGTAACACTCATATACTTGTTGCTCGTTGATTATGTTACTAAATGGGTGGAAGCCATACCTACAAAAAGTGCTGACGGTGAGACCTCGTTAAAAATGCTTTTAGATATTATTTTTCCTAGATTTGGAGTACCTAGATATATTATGACTGATGGAGGTTCTCATTTTATTCATGGAGGTTTTAGAAAAACTCTTGCTAGGTATGGTATTAATCATAGAATTGCTTCCGCTTATCACCCTCAAACTAGTGGTCAAGTAGAATTACCAAATAGGGAGATTAAATCTATTTTGGGAAAGACCGTTAATAAATCTAGAAAGAATTGGGCTAGTAAATTCAAAGAAGCACTATGGGCTTATAGAACTGCTTATAAAAACCCCATGGGAATGTCACCTTATAAAATGGTTTACGGAAAAGCTTGTCATTTACCTTTAGAACTAGAACACAAAGCTTATTGGGCTGTTAGAGAATTAAATAAAGATCCTAAACTTGCCGGTAATAAGAGGTTGCTACAATTAAGTTCTCTAGATGAATGGAGAAGTGAAGCTTATGAAATGCTAAACTCTTTAAAGAGAAAGTTAAGAAATGGCATGATAGAAGGATCATCAAAAGAGAGTTTAATATTGGGGATAAAGTCCTATTGTATCGGTCTCGTCTCAGATTCTTTGCAGGGAAATTACTCTCGAAATGGGAAGGACCATATGTTGTTGAGGAGGTGTATCGTTCGGGAGCAATTAAAATTAGCTCTCTCCAAGGCAATGCTACGCAAGTGGTGAATGGACAAAGACTCAAGCATTATATCTCGGGTGATTCTTATAATGTTGATGTTGATATTATTCAAGTGGAAACACCGGAGGCTTTCATCAAAGGACAAATTGACAGTCCGCCAGAACTCGACTTTGAATAGGTAACAGTACTGGTAATGAAAAGTTCGCGATTTACTTTCCGAACAATATTTTTGCTGTTTTTGGAAAATATGAAAAATTACGAGATCGAAACGGAGTGGAAAGGACGCACGAGGGCGTGCCACCACAGGCCGGCGCGGCCTGGCCTGGGCCCGCGCCGCCCTATGGTGGCACCGCCTCGTCGCCCCTTTCCGACTCTAGTTCGACCTGGTACTTTCCGTTTGTTCTGAAATTTTTTATTATATAATCCCCGGACCCCTGGAGGTCCGTATATCGTTTTCTCGACGTGTTTTGTTTCGAGTCTGTTTCGCCAGGATCTGTTTTCAGTTTAGAAGCACCATGGTCTCCAAGAACAAGGACAAGGAGCTTCCGGATGAAAATAATCAAGATCGTGAGTGGAAAGAAGAGGACAAGAGCGTCAATGAAGAAGTAAAGGAGGATGAAGAGGAAGTCGAAGAAGTTCCGCAAGAGCGCCTGCGCACCACCATTGCAAGCATCGGAGTGGTGTCAAACCCGTTCAACGTCAAGAAGAGCGCACGGATTAGAACCGGAGGAGGATTTCCACGTCATTACCTAGCTCCAAGGACATCTTCTTCAGGCATTCACCATCCCTTCCGCAATCTAATCTACAATAATCAAATTGAAAGGACTCCCAAGGCAGCATTGCCTAGCAATTGGGATATAGATCGTTCTAACAATGCAGGAAGGACGAAGCCTGAAGCTGAAGGTTGGGGAAATAACTCCAAGAATTGGGACTCTCCGTCGGACATACTTCTTAATCGCGTCGAGCACAATTCGGAGATGATCCGCAACCTCATGTACAAGATTGACGAACTTCAGGAGCTTGTGGAGAAGCTTGTGAGGAATTCATCACCACCATCGCCAAAGGAGTAATCCATCATCGGTATTGGCATCCCCTTGGTTTGTTCCAAGCTTGGGGAGTGCCGCGGTATCACATCATCACTACCTTTTACTTTTTACTATCAAGTAGTGTCATATCATGAGTAGGGAAGTTATCGTATAAGATGGGTTGCAGTGTGGAAGTATCTCTCCTTTAGTTTGTCTATGTATCCCTTGGTGTGAGTTATCGTTATGGAATAATTAATGAGAAGTCTTATCATTTACATATTGCACACTTTATTTTAGTTTGCAACTTCTACTATATGATTGATCTTGATTTTAGTATTGGTACCACTTTGGGAGCATTGAGTAAATCTATTTGGTTTTGGCAAACTTAGCAATGGTCAATAGCGACAACACTTTGAGCTTAAGAAGAATAGAGGAAATACATGTAGAAGATATTATTATCTTTCTTATCAATCCTTAGCTTAGTATTCTAAAGTTAAAACTGTTTGTGCTTACAAGTAAGATGCATGATTGTTTCTATCACATGAATATTTGTTTGTTTCCCTCAACTCCTATGCTTGCTATTTAACCTTGCTAGCCAAAGACCTGTACTGAGAGGGAATACTTCTCGTGCATCCAAACCTGAACCCAAACCTATGCCATTTGTGTCCACCATATCTACTTACTCGCATGGTATTTTCTCGCCATTCCAAGTAAATACTTCATGTGCTACCTTTAAACAATTCAAAACTTATTACTCCTTATTTGTGTCAATGTTTTATAGCTCATGAGGAAGTATGTGGTGTTTTATCTTTCGGTCTTGTTAGGCAGCCTCCACTAATGGACTAGTGGCTTCATCCACTTATCCTATAATTTTGCAATAAGAGCTGACAACGGGGTTCCCAGCCCCAATTAATCAACTTTCATTAATAATTCTCTTCACATGTTTTGCCCTGATTCATCAGTAAGCAACTTAATTTTGCAATAGACACTCCTCCATGGTATGAGATTGTTGGAAGGCACCCGAGGATTCGGTTAGCCATGGCTTGTGTAAGCAAAGGTTGGGGGGAGTGTCATCCTTAAATAAACTAAAGTACATGTGTAAACAAAAGAGAAGAGGGATGATCTACCTTGCTCGGTAGAGATAACGTCCTTCATGGGAGCCGCTCTTTGGAGGTCTCGTTTGGCAAGGGGGTTAGAGTACCCGCTACCAGTCGTTGACAACGACAAACACCTCTCAAAACTTTACTTTTATTCTCTTTATATGATTTCAAAACTGAAAAAGCTCTAGCACATGATTTAATCCCTGCTTCCCTCTGCGAGGGGCCTGTCTTTTACTTTATGTTGAGTCAGTAAACCTATTTCCCTCCATCTAAAGCAAGCATTTGAGTTGTTGTGATCGAACTATTATATTGTGATTTGTTTCATCATGTCTTTACTCTTTCTTGTTTAGTACAAGTTTTACCTGAATGAATATAGCTTTGAAAGTCATCAATGATTAATATGATTGAGTATGCAAGTTTACCATAAGCCTTAATATGAGAGCGCTGCTCAATAGATAAAGTATAATCTGTTAACTGTTCTCTGACCAAGAACAAAGTTTGCCATCACCAATTATGATTTCTTATGCACCTTTATTTGTGATTACCCTATACTTGTTTCAAGATGAGTTATATGAGGAAGTTGTTTACTATAATGTCTTGTGTGAATGAACATGATGTTTCTTGTCTGTATTTTATTTATCGACTCTTCACTCCATAAACATGTGGTCCTGTTTACCGAGTTCAGTTTCGCTTGGGGACAAGCGAAGTCTAAGCTTGGGGGGAGTTGATACGTCCAATTTGCATCACTATTTTATATCATAATTTGCTGTTATTCATTGATATATTTCATATTGGGACACAATACTTATGTTATTTCATCTATTTTGCGTGTTTCATGATTATTTTGAGATCGCGCACCGGAGCCAGGATTCTGCTGGAAAAAGCACCGTCAGGATGCAATATTTCGGAAGATCAACTGTGGAAGGAAATTTTACCAAAAATCCTATTTTTCCAGATGACGAAGGAAGCCAGAAGGGGGAGCCAGCTGGACCCAAGGTGGGCCCACACCATAGGGCGGCGCGGCCCATGGCCTGGCCGCGCCACCATGTGGTGTGGGGCCCCCATAGCCCCTTTCGCCTCCTTTTCTTTGCGAAACCCTTCGTCCCGAAGACCTAAGCCACAGAGGAATCCTCACGAAGGGTTACAGCCCGCCTCGCGGGGCGGAGAACACCGAGAGAGAAAGAGCTCTCCGGCGGGCGAGGAATCCGCCGGGAAATTCCCTCCCGGAGGGGGAAATCGACGCCATCGTCACCGCCATCGAGCTGGACATCATCTCCATCACCATCATCATCATCTCCACCATCATCACCGCCATCTCCACCGCTGGACATCGTCACCGCTGTAGCAATTTGGGTTTGATCTTGATTGTTTGATAGGGGAAACTCTCCCGGATCGATTTCTACTTGTTATTGATGCTATTGAGTGAAACCATTGAACCAAGGTTTATGTTCAGATTGGTATTCATCATCATATCACCTCTGATCATGTTCCATATGATGTCTCGTGAGTAGTTCGTTTAGTTCTTGAGGACATGGGTGAAGTCTAAATGTTAGTAGTGAATTATGGTTGAGTAATATTCAATGTTATGATATTTAATTTGTGGTGTTATTCTTCTAGTGGTGTCGTGTGAACGTCGACTACACGACACTTCACCATTTATGGGCCTAGGGGAATGCATCTTGTACTCGTTTGCCAATTGCGGGGTTGCCGGAGTGACAAAAACCTAAACCCCCGTTGGTATATCGATGCACGAGGGATCGCAGGATCTCAGAGTTTAAGGCTGTGGTTAGATTTATCTTAATTACTTTCTTGTAGTTACGGATGCTTGCAAGGGGTATAATCACAAGTATGTATTAGTCCTAGGAAGGGCGGTACACTAGCATAGGTTCACCCACACAACACTTATCAAAACAATGAAGATTAATCAGCTGTATGTAGCGAAAGCACTAGACTAAAATCCTGTGTGTCCTCGAGAACGTTTGGTCATTATAAGTAAACAAACCGGCTTGTCCTTTGTGCTAAAAAGGATTGGGCCACTCGCTGCAATTATTTCTCTCGCATTTTACTTACTTGTACTTTATTCATCCGTTACATCAAAACCCCCTGAATACTTGTCTGTGAGCATTTACAGTGAATCCTTCATCGAAACTGCTTGTCAACACCTTCTGCTCCTCGTTGGGTTCGACACTCTTATTTATCGAAAGTACTACGATACACCCCCTATACTTGTGGGTCATCAGGACCCGGCTCAATGCCGAGGAAGGCCTCGCAGACGGTGATAAAAATGGAAAGGTGAAGGATGGAATTTGGGGTCAGCTGCCAGAGCTGAATCCCATAGAAGAAAAGGAGGAAGCGAAGAAACTCGTGAGCCGGAAGAGAAAGGCCACGAAACAGGAAAGCAGCAAACATGACGGTGAAGCCCTTCGGGGGCTTTGGGCGAGTAACCGAACCTGGGAGACGAATGTCATCCTCAGATGCGGAGATGAAGCCGAGTGCGCGAAGTCTGCTTATGTCGCGGTTGGAAATGGCGGAGGCGCTCCAATCGCGGCTAACTTTGCCCGCCTCCGAGGTACTGCCGCTCTTCTTCTTGCCCATGGTGAACGGAGCTGCTGGTGAAGAGGCAGAGGAACAGGGAGGCTTGAGAAAGAAGATGAGCAGTAAAACGGGGTAAAAAATAAAAAAAAGAGGAGGCTCCCTATTTATCCCGTAAGAATTTGTGCCCAATCGTGGCCATAACTCCACAAAGCGTCGTGGGGGTGAAGCGGATCCGACTGTACACGTGGCGCTTGAAGAAGGAGTGGAACCGGCGGCCCATTATTCCCACGTCATGCGAAAATCGAGGAGACGCCTCGATCGCCACGCGTGCATTGGTCAAGCCCTAAACACTGCCTACGCAGAGCTAGGGTGGGCCCGTCAGGTCAAATCTTGTCAATCAGCCCACAGCAGTTACACGTCATTAGTGACGTCATAATTTTTTTTGAAGCATTCGAGGGAAAAAAGAAAAGCTATCGGATGAAGGACTTGAGTCTACGCCCGGCTGCAGACATCCGTACCTAGACTCGGGGGCTACTCCCATCGGGAGCGCTGACGCGCACCCGATAAAATGAAGACTCGACAGAATGAGCAGTCGAAGGAAGAAGGTTTAAGTTTGCATTCGGTTGCAAGCGCTCACAACCAGACACTCGGGGCTATTACTCCCATCGGGAGCACGTGATGCACACCCGATAGAAGTTTTTTGCACTCCAGGATCATGCCCGGGGACTTGATTCTGTGTAGGGTAACGTTGTTTTGTCATCGGCAGTTAACCAAACAACAGTTGGGCACGTTACTCATTATCCCTTGCATAAAGAAATTATATCGGATGACCTATGAAAATTTGCGGAAAACATCGGCAAAGGAAAATATTCGAGTGGTACAACTTGAGTCTACGCACGGATTGTGAGCATCCGTACCTAGACTCGTGGGCTACTCCCATCGGGAGTGCTGACGCGCACCCGATAAAATGAAGACAGAATAGATCCAAGATGAACAAGGACAACGAAGGAGAAGAACATCAGGAGAAGACATACTTTAGTCTCTACCGAACTATCTTCGACTAGACACTCGGGGGCTACTGACGTGGGCACTACCCTTCGTGTAACCCACATTACCCTATCCTGTATTGACTAATTGGAGGCCCATGAAGACACATGAAGGCGAGATGGGCCACTAGGACGGCGCACCAGAAGGTTCCTTGACGGGCAAGATAAGGAAGCGATCGAACAAGGAATGATCGGATCTAAGATTACTGTAAACCTAGTCGTACTCGGTAAGACCTCTTGAGACCTGGCCTCCTATATAAAGGCCAGGAGAGGGGCTGCCGAGGGACACGATCAATCTGAGCAATCTTAGCCAGCAAAAGCTTAGAGCTAGGTCACCTTAGCGATAGCCATCTCGACGAGATCTCAGCCGAACTATTCGGCACCCCATTGTAACCCATTGTCATCATAATCAAGAACAGACAGGCAGGACGTAAGGGTTTTACCTCATCGAGGACCCCGAACCTGGGTAAATCGCTCTCCCCGCTTGTCTGTGAACCGATATCTCGTGTCAGCTTGCAGGATTCCATCAACCCTAAGCCCCTATCGGAGGGCATTGGCGAGGAGTACCCTCGACATCGCCCACGAGGCCTTCCTGCGCAGGGAAAGGAGAAGCGACCGGCCGGCGGGCCCTCCGCGGGAGCCTCCCGACACCGAGCGGATCCGCCCCGAACTCCCTCTCGCCGGGGAGCTGCAGACGGCAGCGCCGCACCGTCGGCCTCCTCCTGGAGGAAGACGACCTCCTGATTTGGACCTGATTGCAAATTATTTTGAATTTGCGAGGGGGTTATTGTAAAAACAACTGATAACACTCTCCCGAACAGTAATTCGGGTCGGAGGGAGTACTGCTTTCTCTGATAACATCATTATAGTTAGTTTACTTTTTTACACTAAAAAAGGGTAGAGGATACTCTAATAGTGACCTACTTGCATATCTAGATCAATGGTTACTATTACAAATTATTTAGCGAGATTGACACATTCATTCAAAGTTGAAGCCATTGGACACAAAATATCATCATCTTTGTTTATTGCCTCCACGATTGTCATGCTATATGAATTAACAACAACACAATATCATCCCATGTGCAAGGCGAGCTGAAGGCCATGTTGCAATGCAACTAGTTCTGCCGTGTCAACGTCTATCAACGTATGCAATGAATTGATTACTGGCTCCCGTGAAGGGTGCATCAATAATTAGTCTCCTATTAGGCTTCTCTGGTTCATGTCTCCTTACCCCATTTTTCGAGGTGTTAACACAAAATCATCACTTCTTAGCATATTTTACGGGAAATCGACATGCTAAGGCCTCAAAGGACCAACATCCGAGAGCAACAACAATCGCCGATGAAGAGAAACATAGATCAGAAGGAACACATACCAAATCTAGGGGGATCCACCCACCTCCGGGAACGCATCACCGCAACGGAGGCTAGACGGGGAGAAATTTATTCCATCTTCAAGGAGTCACCACTGTCACGCCTTTCTGAGTAGAACACAAACCCTAAACATACTAAAGGAAACAACAAAATTGGAGCCTTCCCGCCGAGACAAGGGTCAGGATCCAACCACACCTCCATGGCCTTAAGGCCACAGGAGGCGAGGCAGATCAGTGGCGAGGCCGGCAGGAGGTAGGAAAACCCTAATTGCCTCTCTCTCTAATGAGTCTTTTTTCCCTCTAGCCTTGTAATGAGGAGTCGCAAAGACACACACATGAACACGTACACACAATGGGTGAATCTATTAGTCTAGCTATATTTTGAGAACCTTGTTAATTGTTATGGCTTGCAACATATGTTGTGTCTATCCTCCTCCATACATATGTTATGGCATACAATTGATTAGTTACAACAGAATCTTCAATATCTGTAGAAAACAGCTAGTTGAGAAAGATATGCAAACAACTAAATACGTCAACATACAACGCTTTAGCGAAGATGTCAACTAACTGATATCTAGAGCGAATAACATGGTTTTCAAAGTTTTCTGGGTAACCAGTTCACATAAAAAATGAAAATTGACCATGATATTCTCGAACACTGGGTTCACCGTCGTCAAAGTTATCCCGCCACAATGATGGAGTTCTTAGCTTTCGAACACACAATTCTCACAAGATCGACTGAACCCGTATCATTTCAGCCATAGGATTTGTCAAAACCTTGTACTCAGACTCAGTACTCAATCATCCGAGCAGGGCCAAGCTTGCCTTAGTTGAGGTTGTTGTAGTAGATAGTCGGAAATTCGTCGTGCTAAGGTCTTAAAAGACTAGCGCACCAAATCAACAACCATCGACAAGAATCATAGATTGGAAGAACCTGACCTGACACTACACGGGCGAATACGAAAATCACCCGGCTCCTAGGACATTCGTCGGGCACACAACCACACGCGCTCCACTGGCGCTAGGCGCGCCACCACAACAAGGGTCAAGTATGAAGGACCTTATTTCGACTTCAGAATGTTGCCACTGCCTCACCTTTTTGAAGAAGAATCTCGAAAAACCTAAAACAAGAGACACGAGGCCTCCCACCGGCAAGAGATTGGGATCCGTCACACCTCTAAGGCCTGAAATAACATTAGAGGTGGGGCATACTAGTGGTAGCGCTAGAGGAGATCGAAACCATAGCCGCTCGGGATGGCCTTCATTTTCTCCTCCTTCGCCATACCAGCTCGTGAGTTGATGCTCTACAAAAAAAACCTGAATTTCCGATTAAAATAAAATTGCTAGCCTAGTCTAGCCCACCCACCAAGTCGCCCCCCCTTCGCCAAAGGAGGAAGAGCCCTCCAAACACACCTCTTGTGCAGAAAGGGCTGCTCTCTCTCTACACCTCAAGGCTACTCCACCTCTAGTCTCTGTACGCATGGATGCCAACATGAGGATCATTCCCTCGATCCTCGAACGGGAGGGATATTTTTTGCGGTTAGGAGGTATAATCCTAGCCGCGAGAATTTGCATCAATGGTCTTCACTAACATTTCTCTCCGCTACGGCTTTGTTGGTAAAGATAAAGATCTAATCTATTTGCATCTTCATAGATATCTTGGGTTTCATATGTAGGTCGAAATTTTGTTTTCTACCTCATTAACCCAATAACAACTGCCTCACCATTCTGGAGCAGATCGGAGATGGGGTGGCATCACCGGGCGGAGATGGAAACCATACCTGCCTTTAGATGACCTTCTTGTTCTTTTGTCTCCTCGTACCTGTTTTGGAGTTAGAGCATCTCCAATGGGGCGACGTAAACGGACCAACAAAGTCCGTTTGCATCTGCGTGGATAAAAAACGCGCTCTAGCAGCTAGACGCAAAATATTCACGGCGTTCGTTCTGACGCAAATGTGAACCAAATATGCAGCAGAAATGTGTACGCGGACGGCGTCCGCGCGTCCGTTTTGGCCTGGCTGGTCCTCTCTCTCCTTTAATGCGGGACATGTCCATGTGCTGGCCAATGGTGGCCAGCCAAAAGAAATATTTTTTCTCTCTACTCTTTAATTAATAAGTACATGGCAAGGCAGTTGCGGTCAAAAGATATGTCTTTGCCGCTGGAGGAGGGCAGACGCATGCGGACATGTGACTACTTTTTGTGTCTGTGCCCGACGCAAACGAACATAAATTGTGTCTAAAATACGTCGCCCCGTTGGAAATGCCCTGACTGTTCTAAAGAAAAGAATGCAATTTTGGTGGCAATTTCTAAATTACTCAAACCCTACTCCAAGAAAGACCCGAATTTCCCGTTAAAACGAAATGCCCAGCCTGCCCCAGCCCACCCGAATATGGAGATTTGATCATGTGATGCAACTTTTCGTTGGTTGACTATAACTCAATATAAGCGACTGGAAACGTGGTGGGAGACTTTGCAACATTGGAGGCAGAGGAATCTTGTGTATATATGGGTGGTAGTACCCACAATAGTTACAACAAGCTCATGCAGAGTAAACCATCATACAAAACCAGAGATGGCCAACGATTACCGTGTCCGAGTCTTAAGCCGGCGCATCGTTAAGGCGTCCGGCTTCTCTGTCACAGTCGCACCACAAGTCCTCGCCGTCTCCAACCTCGATCTGCTACCTCGGAGTGTCCCGGGATCACTCTTCTGCGCCTATCGCAAGCCCTCCGCCGGCGGCTTCGGCGATGTGGTTGCAACCTTCGAGGGCAAGCTGCCTTCCCTGCTCGACCACTTCCTCCCCCTGACCGGTCGCATCGTCGCCAACCCACGCTCAGGGCGCCCGGAGGTGCACTGCAACAACCAGGGCGCCGAGCTCGTCGTCGGCGAGGTCGGCGTGGCTCTGGCGAGCCTGGACTACGGTGATCTGGGAGCGTCGCTGGCGCGGACCGGCGTCCCCGTCCAGTACGGCGCCGACATCGCGCTGTCGGTGCAGCTGGTGTCGTTCGCCTGCGGCGGGTTCGCCGTGGCGTGGGGGAGCAACCACGTGCTCGTGGACGGGTATTCGGGGTGCCTGGTGGCCAACGCGTGGTCCCAGCTCGTGTGCTCTGGGACGATTCCCGCCACCGAGACCCCGAACCACGACCGCTCCGTGTTCCGTCCGCGCGCTACGCCGTCGTACGGCTCTTCGGTCGGGGAGCTGTTCATGCCGTCGGAGAGCGAGCATCTCGTCAACGCTCTCACGAATGAGTGCTCCTTCGTCCGTCGCACGTACTACGTCGACCTGCGGGACGTCGCTACGCTGCAGGCGCAGGCGAGCCGGGAAGATGCGGCCGCAGGCGAGCGCGGCGCGACACGCCTCGAGGCGGTGTCTGCGTACTTGTGGAAGATCTTTGCCGGCGTTGTGGGCGAGTCCGACGAGAGATGCCGCATGGGCTGGTGGGTGGACGGGCGACGGCGTCTCACGGCGGCGGGGTACGAGGCAGCTGCGATGCGCAACTACGTCGGCAACGTCACGACGTTCGCGGTGGCGGAGGCAAGTGTGGATGCGATCCAGCGCCGGCCGCTTCCGGACGTCGCGTCAATGGTGCGTGAGTCGATCAAGTCGACGGCTACGGGCGAGCACTTCCAAGAGCTGACGGACTGGGTGGAGGAGCACAAGGCTGCCAAGTACGTCGAGAGGGCCACCGTCGGGTTTGGCAGCCCGGTACTGGCCGTGTCGGCGTTCACGTCATTCAACTTCGACACCGACTTCGGCTTCGGGCACGCCGCCCTGGTGATGCCGACGTCGGTGAACAGCGGGAGGCCATGCTGCGGCCTGATGCGGATCATCGCGCTCCCGGGAGGCAACGGCTGGCTTATCGGCATGTCTGTGTGGCCGAGGCTCGCCGCCGCATTCGACTCCGACAAGCACCGCATCTTCAAGCCTCTCTCAGCGGAGCATCTCGGCCTGGGTCAGCACAGCCGGCTCTGATTCACAAGACACATGCATGAACAATGTTTGGCATGCCAGCGAATCGGCAATAACTTCTCCGCAAACAAAGATTCTGCGGCTCTTTCATACCCTATTTTTAGATCTGATTTGCAAGGATATTGAACACGTGAATATAAAAACTGCAGAATTGAAATGAGATTTGCTACTGAGAACTGAATCGGTGCTCAGTCAACTTCTACACCGTTTGATTGCATCGTGATTCGTGTATATGAGTTGCAACTAGATTTTTTTCAGTTACAAGTGGAGTTGCAACTGAAATTTTTTACCTGCAAGTGGGGATAAAACTAAGAAAAATTATTCATACCGTTATGCTTCGTGATTCGTGCTAGTCATCAGTTGTAACATTAGTTGCAACTGAGATTTGATGACAATCTGACTGAGAACGAAGTTAGTTCTCAATCGACCGAGAAATAGTCACACCCAATTAAAATTCCATGTTTTTTTAACTACATGGTTTGAAACTTACAATATTTAGTTAAGTACCACCTCTGTCTACAAAAGAATGTCGTAAGTTTATTTAATTTCAATGTATCCAAATATTCTTTAGTATATAGATATATCCAATTTTAGAAAATCTTCTACATAATTTTGTGGACGGAGGAAGTAACATTTGACTCACATGAAAAACACTCGTGTAACTTAACTCTTCACATACTTGCTCTAGGTAGCGTTTTTGGCGATTTGCGAGCGACTGTCGTATGCCGTTCTTATCTTTCCCTGTTTATCTCAAGCTGCCCGATTCCTCTAATTCTTCCTTTGATTCAGTTCAGTTTTCTCCAGATCCAAACTCAATTCTACAAGCCCATCCTTCCCGTTTTGAGAAAGTGTTGGAACACTAGTGCCCTTATAACGCCTCACCACTGATATCTCCACCGCTGAAGGCGCTGCCGCCACCGTCGCCACTGCTGACATCGGCGCTTTTGTCGGGCGCAATATCCAGTCTTTTCCCTGCTGATTGCTACATCACGATTTGTCTTCTCCCCCACCCTGAGATTCAGTTCGTGTCTTTCCAAATCCATTCATAGACCGCTTGATTCGATCTTGTCGGCAACCATGAAGATCGTGGTGTGGAATTGCCGGGGTTTGGGGTTGGCTGCAGCAGTGGGCTAGCTGAGGGATTTAATTCGGTCCTTCAATCCGAGCTTGGTGTTCGTGAGCGAAATAAAGAAGAGCCGTCATGCTATGGATACACTGAAGTGGAGCCTTGGCTTCACCAATGGAGAATACGTTGTAAGCCAAGGTAGAAGTGGTGATTTAGCTTTGCTTTGGAAAAGGGAAATCGAGGTGGAGATACGTCCATAGTCCCAGTACCATATGGACACTATCATCAAGAAAGACGGAAGGAAATGGCGAGTTTCACGTATATATGGTGAACCCGCACTGACCAACGAGATAAGACATGGAGGATGCTTAGATACCTGAAGGCAGATACCTGAAGGCATAGAACGAGAAACTAGCTATAGGTGAGTTTCACGTATATATGGTGAACCCCGCACTGACCAACGAGATAAGACATGGAGGATGCTTAGATACCTGAAGGCACAGAACGAGAAACTAGCTATAGGTGAGAGGCAATTCTGTAGCGCACCTGTTTTGTATGCGTCATAGAATATATTTTGTGGCTTACCAAACCAAGTGCGCCACTGAAATAGCATGCTTTGTGGCGCACGATGGTCACATACGCTACAGAAATAAGGAGGACGCCACGCCCAATAATTGGTTCCACTAATTTTGTGGCACCTTGCTTGGTGCACCACAAAAATAAGGCATTATGTAGCTCACCAAGGTGCGCCACAGAAATAGACCCAAGGCCTGTTCGTACATCTCTGCTCCCTCGATCTGCTCGTACACTCTCCCCATCCTCCCTCGAGCTGCGCCCTCCTCCCATCCTTGCTCGCGGACGACGACGGTGAACACCGCCGCGGCATCCCCTCCCTCCTCCCTCCTGGCTCCCCTCGACGTCCTCGACTTCTCTGTCCCGCTCGATTTGATTTTCCAGCTCTTCCTCGTCCGCCCCAAACCTAGAAACCCTAGCGGCTCTTGAATTAATACCCTATTTTCAGATCTGATTCGCAAGGATTTTGAACACGTGAATATAAAAACTGCAGAATTGAAATGGGATTTGCTACTGAGAACTAAATCGGTGCTCAGTCAATTTCTACGCCGTTTGATTGCATCGTCATTCATGTATATGAGTTGCAACTATATTTTTTCAGTTACAAGTGGAGTTGCAACTGAGATTTTTTACCTGTAAATGGGGATGGAACTAAGAAAAATTATCTAGACCGTTACATTTGCTTTATGATTCGTGCTAGTTATCAGTTGTAACATGAGTTGCAACTGAGATTTGATGATAATCTCACTGAGTAATCGAGAGAGAAATAGTCACACCCAATTAAAATTGCATGTTTTTTAACTACGGGATTTGAAACTTACAATATTTAGTTAAGTCCCATCTCTGTCTACAAAGGAATGTCCATCTAATTTCAATGTATCTAAAGACTCTTTAGTATATAGATATATTCAATTTTAGAAAATCTTCTACATAGTTTTATGGACGGAGGGAGTAGCATTTGGCTCACATGGAAAACAGAAGAATTGTAACATAGCATTTGAGTGGATGAAAATTCCTCAAAAAATAGTGCAATGCAATATTATAGGAAAAATTCCTATGCATGCCACTAGTACGAAATAGCCTACACTTAGAATGGTACCAGTGGCGTACCAAATTAAGCATGTGCGGTGCTATTTAATAGTGGCGCACCACCCACCAGTAGGTGGCTGTACAGGGTGCCTGTGTACCACCACCTACTAGTGGTGCATAAAAAATATGGTACGTCCCGAGTGACCTAGCATTTTTAGTTAAACCCAGCTAAGAACCTACCACCACCATTATTGCTACATCATTCAACCCCTCCCCACTCAACTCGACCCTCTTTCTTTCCCAGCTCACCCCCCCCCCCCCACACCCACTTTATCTAATTAAACCAATTTTGTTTGATAGATGTAAGCAAATCTCCCGCATGCACCACTCATGTAGCTAGATCTAGATCTACTAAAGATTTCTCTCCCACCGTCGCCTCTCATATATAGATCTAGATCTAAAAAAATGAGATCCCCACTCGCCAACAAGCCACCCCACACAACTCGATCTCTCGGCCGAAGTGTTGTATCGGTTATCTTCGATCTCGTCTACTTATCTAATAGGTGACTAATTGGCCGACGAAATTGGCTATGTATATGAAATTGAGAAGTTGGTCGGGTGTGCGTGCAAGATGACGAGACCAACTATATATATGGAACTATATTATTTTTGCGACCCAAAGATGCAATGACATGAAAATGAGTTGCTGATATTTTATCGAAATGTTGATTCATTTCCATTTCGGTAAATTTCGGGCAGTCCGCCTAGGTCCTATTTATATCAAGGTCATGCCAAAAAACAATCATGACAACCGATGATACTAAACAATTCTCTTGCCCATATATCGTGCATGCGATAACGGTCATCATGAGGGAAAGGAACGTGGCTGGATATTTGAAACACTCGTGACGAGTGAGATGTTTCGAAATAATTACACAAAGATAAGGTATTCATGTCGAAGATGCAAACTAGGTACCCTGCTCAACCCCTTTTCCGGCACATTGGAGGAGCATCTAATCATGTGCGGTTTCATGGATGGCAACACTCATTGGATGGGTGATGAAGATGATGAGGAGGTTCATGGGGTGACAACAGGAAATGAGGAAAGGCGAGAGGACAATGACGACAAGGGGCGAGAAGATGACGAAGAGCCTCCCGTACATGATGGAGAAGATCAGGATAAAAACATGTAGAAGACCCAAACACATAGACGACACTAACTTTAGTCATGTGGGGCCCTCATGTTTAAGAGATGCTTCTTAAGAAGACGACTAACCGCCTAAGGTGCTTCTATAGAGAAATCTAAGTTGGCACAACTGGAGATAGACTCGAATACTTCATTGTACGCAGGTTGCGGGCCAGAGGAGTCCCGCTTAAAAGTAGAGCTCGATGTTCTACAGATGAAGGCAAAATACAAATGGAGTGACGCAAGCATCTACGCTAGTCTGCAATATTGGCACAATCACCTTGCTGGCGAGAACACATGTCCTTGTAGCTAGTCTAGATGATCCCAAGAAAGTTGTGTGCCTCTTGATTTACCGTATGAAAAATACCACGCCTGTCAATGATTGCTATATTTATCGGAAAGAGGACGTGGACAAGACCACATGTCAAGTGTGCAATGTTGCTCGATACAGAAATGGGAAATAAACTCCTCGAAAAGTTGTGTGGTACTTTTCGGTCATTCCCCGTCTGCAATGGTACTTAGCGGACCGCAATGAATCAAAGCTCATGTGTTAACACACGGAAAGAAAGGAGGCAATACTAAATGATCGAGAGAGGAATCAAAATGTATTGCTGACACAACCTTCGGATGCAAGCCAATGGAAGGACTTGACGCTGGATACCGTGTTTTGGGGCAGAGCCAATGAACATCGGGTTGGGTGCGAGCACCGACAAACTCAATCTATTTTGCAACCACATCGGCACACATAGCACATGAAATGTGTTTGTATAGATGTACAACCTCCCCCTGATTTTGCATGAAGAGAAAATACATACACATGAGTATGATAATTCAAGGGCTGATTCAACCACGGAATCATATCAATATGTATCTCCACCTATTGAAGGAGGAGCTAGACACATTTTGGCATGAGTCAGGGGGTAAATACATGGGACGCTGTCGCTGAAGATTATTTCCCTATGAGAGTCGCGTTGATCATGGCGATGCAGGACTATCTTGGATACGAATATATTGCGGCCAAGTGTGCTATGGACACATTATATGTGTCAGGTGCATGGAAGATTGATTGATGTAGAATGCATGCATGAACTTTGTAGTTTGTTGATACAAATTCCGACATATTTGCAACATATATGATGTTATATCCATGTTTTATATTGGTTTTTTGGGATTTACCAATGATTCCCTTTTTTCTGGTTATAACTATGCATTACAGAAAACCTTGTTTTGTGCACTTTTAGCTTTTCAGGGATCTAAACAAAGTCAAAGAGAGCTAGGACTTTGGGGATGTTAATATTACATCAACAAAAGCGTCTGGAGCACTTGGACCTCATGAGATGGGCGACGAGGTCCAAATGAGGCATGGTGGCGCGCCCAGTCAAGGGGGGTGCGCCACCCATGCTCCCCCCCCCGCGACCGTCCGATTCACTTGATTCTTTCGTCCACGGGCTCCGTCTGACCTAAAAACCTCTATATAAAGGACTTCTCGAGGCTTCCTCGAGGAGAGCGCCGTAGTAACACCGGAACAGAGCCAAGATCAGCGAATATTGGAGGGGGAAACTACGCTAGAGCTGCCGCCGGAGGGATCTCCACCTTCTCCAACGTCTCCACCATCATCACCATGATGAAGAGGGAATTTTCCACCTCTAGACTGTGGGTTTGTGGGAGTAGGTTGATCTATCTCTTTCTTGTTATTCATAGATCCAGCGCCATATGAGTTGCGTAACATGATTATGATCATATATGTAATTCCTATGTAGTGGATCTTTATTTTATGATATTGATATATGAGATTGGAATCTATTATGTTTTTTTCGAAATGGGGGAAATATCGCCCCAGCTTCTGCATCCAAAGGATGCACATGGCTTTTTTTATTAGATTATTCACAAAACCTTACAAGTACAATACAAAAGATCAACCTCGAAGCCACCTCACTAAACCTACAGTGGGATGAAGGGGGTGACGATACACCAACTCACATCATCCAAAAACCAAATGCCTTCCCAAACTGCCCAATAGCAGGTGAGAAGCACATCCAGTCAAGCAGACTCTCCGCGCACGCCAACACACACGCCACAGAAGTTGCTACCGTCGTCTTCCTCGACTCCATCTTCAAGAGAGATCATCGCATTAACCTTTCAAGACCTGCCGTCGATGCCACCATGACGCCAGACGGCTCCACCATCCTGCACGCATACATCATCCCGCATCCATCGTCGATGCCCTGCAGCACCATGCCACCGAGACTCAACGCCAACAATGTGGTAGATAAATACAACTCCACCAACACCCGCCAACATCCAGCAGCTGCTCCAAAAACGATGCCCCAAGAGGTAGAACTACGCAGGGGGCGCCGCCATCGTTCGATCCGGGAGACCCGGACCTAGGGTTTCCCCCGTAGCAGCACGAGTGAGAGACCGCAGACTGCGACGACTATGCCTTCAAGAAGATAGCGGCGCGACATGTCGCTGATGACCCACAAGTATAGGGGGGTGTATCGTAGTATTTTCGATAAATAAGAGTGTCGAACCCAACGAGGAGCAGAAGGTGTTGACAAGCAGTTTCGATGAAGGATTCAGTGTAAATGCTCACAGACAAGTATTCAGGGGGTTTTGATATAGAAGATGAATAAAGTACAAGTAAGTAAAATGCGAGAGTAATAATTGCAGCGAGTGGCCCAATCCTTTTTAGCACAAAGGACAAGCCGGTTTGTTTACTTATAATGACCAAACGTTCTTGAGGACACACGGGAATTTAGTCTAGTGCTTTCGCTTCATATAGGCTGATTAATCTTCATTGTTTTGATAAGTGTTGTGTGAGTGAACCTATGCTAATGCACCGCCCTTCCTAGGACTAATACATACTTGTGATTATACCCCTTGCAAGCATCCGCAAATACAAGAAAGTAATTAAGATAAATCTAACCACAGACCTTAAACTCGAGATCCTGCTATCCCTCCTGCATCGATATACCAACGGGGGTTCAGGTTTCTGTCACTCCGGCAACCCCGCAATTAGCAAACGAATACAAGATGTATTCCCCTAGGCCCATAAAGGTGAAGTATCATGTAGTCGACGTTCACATGACACCACTAGAAGAATAACACCACAACTTAAATATCATAACATTGAATATTACCCAACATAATTCACTACTAACATTTAGACTTCACCCATGTCCTCAAGAACTAAACGAACTACTCACGAGATATCATATGGAACATGATCAGAGGTGATATGATGATGAATAACAATCTGAACATAAACCTTGGTTCAATAGTTTCACTCAATAGCATCAATAACAAGGAGTAATCAATACTGGGAGAGTTTCCCCTACCAAACAATCAAGATTCAACCCTAGATGTTACAGCGGTGACGAGGTGCAGCGGTGGAGATGGCGGTGATGATGGTGGAGATGATGGTGATGATGATCCCAATGATGTCCAGCTCGATGACGGTGACGATGGCGTCGATTTCCCCCTCCGGGAGGGAATTTCCTCGGCGGATTTCAGCCTGCCGGAGAGCTCTTTTCTCTCTGGTGTTTTCCGCCCCGCAGAGGCGGCTGTGACTCTTCGCGATTATTCCCCGGAGCTTAGGTTTTTGGGACGAAGAAGTACGCGGAGGAGAGGAGGCCAGAGGGGGCTGTGGGCCCCCTCCCCACAAGGCGGCGCGGCCAGGGCAGGGCCCGCGCCGGCCTATGGGGGGGCCCATGGCGGCCCTCCTCGGCTCCTCCTTTTGGCTCTCTCCGTCTTCTGGAAAAATAAGATTTTGTATGTAATTTCCGTCAATTGTTGATCTTCCGAAATATTGCGTTCTGACGGTGCTTTTTCCAGCAGAATCCTGACTCCGGTGCGCGATTCTCCAATAATCATGAAACATGCAAAATAGACGAAATAACATAAGTATCATCTCTAAATATGAAAAGATATCAATGAATAACAGTAAATTATGATATAAAATAGTGATGCAAAATGGACGTATCAACTCCCCCCAAGCTTAGACTTCGCTTGTCCCCAAGCGAAACTGAACTCATTAAACAAGACCACATGTTTATGGAGTGAAGAGTCGATAAATCAAATACAGACAAGAAGCATCATATCAATTCACACAAGACATTCTAGTAAACAACTTCCTCATATAATTCAACTTGAAATAAGTAGAAGGAAATCACAAATAAAGGTGCATAGGAAATCATAATTGGTGATGGCAAACTTCGTTCTTGGTCAGAAAACAGTTAACAGTGTACTTATCTATTGAGCAGCGCTCTTATATTAAAGCTTATAGTAAAACTTGCATACTCAATCATAATAATATCCTCATAAACATTGATAACCTTCAAAGCTATATTCATTCGGATAAAACTTGTACTAAACAAGGAAGAATAAAAGGCATGATTAAGTAGATCAGAATATAGATGGTTGGATCACAACAACTCAATTGCTTGCTTAAGATAAAGGGAAATAGGTTTACTGACCCAACATAAAGTAAAAGATAGGCCCTTCGCGAGAGGAAGCGAGGATTAGATCATGTGCTAGAGCTTTTTAAGTTTTGAAATCATATAGAGAGCATAAAAGTAAAGTTTTGAGAAGTGTTTGTTGTTGTCAACGAATGGTAATGGGTACTCTAACCCCCTTGCCAAACAGACTTCCAAAGAGCGGCTCCCATGAAGGACGTTATCTCTACCAGCAAGGTAGATCATCCCTCTTCTCTTTTGTTTACACATGTACTTTAGTTTATTTAAGGATGACACTCCTCCCAACCTTTGCTTTCTCAAGCCATGGCTAACCGAATCTTCGGGTGCCTTCCAACATTTCACATACCATGGAGGAGTGTCTATTGCAAAATTAAGTTGCTTACTGATGCATCAGGGCAAAACATGTGAAGAGAGTTATTAATGAAAGTTGATTAATTGGGGCTGGGAACCCCGTTGCCAGCTCTTTTTGCAAAATTATAGGATAAGCGGATGAAGCCACTAGTCCATTAGTGAAAGTTGCTTAACAAGATTGAAAGATAAAACACCACATACTTCCTCATGAGCTATAAAACATTGAAACAAATAAGAGGTAATAACTTTTGAATTGTTTAAAGGTAGCACATGAAGTATTTACTTAGAATGGCAGGGAAATACCACATAGTAGGTAGTTATGGTGGACACCGATGGCATAGGTTTGGTTTACGGGTTTGGATGCACGAGAAGTATTCCCTCTCAGTACGGGTTTTTTGGCTAGCAAGGTTGATTAGAAGCATAAGAGTTGAGGGAAACAAACAAATATACATGTGATAGAAACAATCATGCATCTTCCTTGTAAGCACAAACAATTTTAACTTCAGAATACTAAGCTAGGAACTAACAAGAAAGATAATAACATATCTACATGTACTTCCTCTTTTCTACTTAAACTCAAAGTGTTGTTGCTATTGACCAATGCTAAGTTTGCCAAAACCAAATAGATTTACTCAATGCTCCCAAAGTGATACCAATACTAACAACAAGATCAATCATATAGTAGAGATTGCAAACTAAAATAAGATGTGCAATATGTAAATGATAAGACTTCTCATTAATATTCCATAACGATAACTCACACCAAGGGATACATAGATAACCAACTAAAGAGAGATACTTCCATACCGCAACACATCCTATATGATAACTTCCCTACTCATGATATGACACTACTTGATAGTAAAAAGGTAAAAGATATAGTGATGATGTGATACCGCGGCACTCCCCCAAGCTTGGAACAAACCAAGGGGGTGCCAATACCGATGATGAATTACTCCTTCGGTGGTGTGGATGAATTCTTCCCATCATCAGACTTCCAAGGAAGATGCTCTCCATCAACAAACGACATCTTGGTCTCAGGAATCCTGAAACTAGCAGCATAGCTTATGTGTTTAAACCTGTTTTCATACTCACGGTTTTGATTTTGAACATCATAGAGTTGAGCTTGGAGTTTGTTGGTGGTGTCGTGAAGTGAGAGGATATCGTTCCACGGCTTTGCGGTCTCCTTCTCGTGTTCATCAATAAGTTCAGACACGATCTTGTGGAAGATGTCCACTTCACGCTCAGCCATCTTCTTGTAGTTAAAGACCTCTTGTTCTAGCTTCTCCATCCTGTCTTCCAGGCTTCCTTCTCCCTTAGGACCCCGGACATCTTCAATCCGCAACTCTCCATCTACGAGCAGCAATTCCTTGGGGTGCATCTTCAACTCGCTCATGTACGGGTTGACGACGTCCTGAAGGAAGCTGTCCTTCGGAGTTCCCGACGAAGACATGATGTCTCGAGATCAAACAGATCCTGGCAGAAAACAGCTCGAAACAAAACGCGACGAGAAAACGATATACGGACCTCCAGGGGTCCGGGGGATTATATAACAGAAATTTTCACGTCAGAAGGAAAGTACCAGGTCGAACCAGAGTCGGAGAGGGAAAGCGAGGGGCTCTCCTCATAGGGCGGCGCGGCCAGGCTGGGGCCCGCGCCGGCCTATGGGGCACGCCCTCGTGCGTCTCCTCCACTCCGTTTCGATCTCGTAATTTTTCATATTTTCCGAAAATAGCAAAAACATTGTTCGGTAAGTTAAACGCGGACTTTTTCTTACCAGTACTGTTACCTATTCAAAGTCGAACTCTGCGGAACTGTCAATTTGATCTTTGATGAAAGCTTCCGGAGTTACCACTCGAATAACATCAATATCTTCATTATAAGAATCACCAGAGATATAATGCTTGAGTCTTTGTCCATCCACCACTTGTGTGGCATTACCTTGCAGAGAACTAATTTTAATTGCCCCTGAATGATACACCTCCACAATGACATATGGTCCTTCCCATTTTGAGAGTAATTTCCCTGCAAAAAATCTGAGACGAGACCGATACAATAGGACTTTATCCCCAACATTAAATTCTCTTTTGATAATTTTTCTATCATGCCATTTCTTAACTTTCTCTTTAAAGAGTTGAGCATTTTCATAAGCTTCACTTCTCCATTCATCTAGAGAACTCAATTGTAGCAATCTTTTCTTACCGGCAAGTTTAGGATCTTTATTTAGTTCTCTCACAGCCCAATAAGCTTTGTGCTCTAGTTCTAAAGGTAAATGACAAGCTTTCCCATAAACCATTTTATAAGGTGACATACCCATAGGATTTTTATAAGCAGTTCTATAAGCCCATAGTGCTTCCTTCAATTTAATAGCCCAGTTCTTTCTAGATTTATTAACAGTCTTTTGCAAGATAGATTTAATCTCTCTATTTGATAATTCTACTTGCCCACTAGTTTGAGGATGATAAGCGAAAGCAATTCTATGATTAATACCATATTTAGCAAGAGTTTTTCTAAAACCACCATGAATAAAATGAGAACCTCCATCAGTCATAAGATATCTAGGAACTCCAAATCTAGGAAAAATAATATCTAAAAGCGTTCTTAAAGAGGTCTCACCATCAGCACTCTTTGTAGGTATGGCTTCCACCCATTTAGTAACATAATCAACAGCGACGAGTATATGAGTGTTACCTTCTGAAGAAGGGAAAGGACCCATGAAGTCAAATCCCCAACAATCGAATGGTTCACTAACAAGAGTATAATTCATAGGCATTTCATTGCGTCTGGAGAATATTACCAACCCTTTGACATTCATCACAAGATAAAATAAACTTTCTTGCATCTTTGAAGAGAGTTGGCCAATAGAAACCTGATTGTAGAACCTTTTGCGCAGTTCTGTCTCCGGCGTGATGTCCTCCATAAACACTACCATGACACTTACTCAATATCTCTTGTTGTTCATATTCGGGAACACATCTTCGCAGAATACCATCTACTCCTTCTTTGTATAAGTGTGGGTCATCCCAAAAATAATGCCTCAAGTCATAAAATAATTTCCTCCTTTGCTGAGCTGAAAAGGTTGGAGGCAAGTACTTGGATACAATAAAGTTAGCATAATCAGCATACCAAGGACTATCTCGCGAGCTCACCTTTATCACAGCCAATTGTTCATTTGGAAAACTATCATTAACAGGAACAGGATCATAAGCAATATTTTCCAATCTAGACAAATTATCAGCAACAGGATTATCAGCACCTTTCCTATCTATAATATGTAAATCAAATTCTTGCTAAAGAAGCACCCATCTAATAATCCTTGGCTTAGCATCTTTCTTTGCCATAAGGTATCTAATTGCAGCATGATCAGTATGGATTGTAACTTTTGAATCAACAATATAGGGTCTAAACTTGTCACAAGCAAAGACTACAGCTAATAATTCTTTGTAGCATAATTTCTTTGAGCGGCATTAAGAGTTTTGCTAGCATAATGAATAACATTCAATTTTTTATCTACTCGCTGTCCAAGAACAGCGCCTACAGCAAAATCACTAGCATCACACATAATTTCAAAAGGTAAATTCCAATCAGGAGGTTCAACTACGGGGCGGTTGTTAAGGCTTTCTTTAGAGTTTCAAAAGCTTCCTTACAATCATCATCAAAAACAAAAGGTACATCTTTTTGAAGAAGATTAGTAAGAGGCTTTGAAATCTTAGAAAAGTCTTTAATAAATCTCCTATAAAACCCAGCATGACCAAGAAAACTACGAATACCTTTAACATCCCTAGGATAGGGCATCTTCTCAATTGCTTCAACTTTAGCATCTATCAACTTCAATACCTCTCTCGGAAATTTTATGTCCCAATACAATTCCTTCATTAACCATAAAGTGGCATTTCTCCCAATTAAGAACAATGTTAGTTTCTTCACATCTCTGCAAAACTTTATCGAGGTTTCGCAAGAAATTATCAAAAGAATTCCCATAGACAGAAAAATCATCCATGAATACCTCTACAATATTCTCACAAAAGCCATGAAAAATAGCAGACATGCATCTTTAAAAGTAGCAGGAGCATTACATAAACCAAAAGGCATACGCCTATAAGCATAAGTTCCATAGGGACAAGTGAAAGTGGTTTTCTCTTGATCTTTAGTTTTAACAGCAATTTGTTAAAACCCAGAATAACCATCAAGGAAGCAAAAATGAGTATTTTTAGACAACCTTTCTAACATTTGATCAATAAAGGGTAAAGGGTAATGATCTTTCTTAGTAACCTTATTAACTTTTCGATAATCAATGCACATTCTATACCCTACAACTACTCTTTGAGGGATGAGCTCATCATTATCATTAGGCACAACAGTCATTCCTCCTTTCTTAGGAACACAATGCACATGACTAACCCATCTACTATCAGCAATAGGATATATAATACCAGCTTCAAGAAGTTTTAATACCTCATTCCTTACCACATCCTTCATCTTAGGAATTAGACGGCGCTGATGTTCAACAACAGGTTTTGCATCATCTTCCATATTGATAGCATGTTGGCAAATAGAGGGAGAAATCCCCTTCAAGTCATCAAGAGTGTAGCCAATAGCTCCTCGGTGTTTCTTCAATATTTCCAATAACCTTTCTTCCTCAAAATATGAAAGCTTAGAACTAATAATAACAGGATATATTTTCTTATCATCAATATGAGCATACTTAGGATTATCAGGCAACGGTTTTAAATCAAAAACAGGATCTTCCTTTGGTGGTGGTGTTGTACCTAAATCTTCAACCGGCAAGTCATGTTCAAGAATAGTCTGATGAAGGAAAATTTCATCAAGCTCATTCCTTTATTCCCTAAAGACTTCACTCTCACTATCTTCCAAATGTTGCTGCAAAGGATTATTAGGAGCAAGAGCAATAGACGCACACTGTTCAACTCTAAAATCATTATTAGGCAAATCAGCTTTATAAGGAGTTTTGGCAAATTTAGAGAAATTAAACTCATAAGATTCACCAGACAAATTTAGTCACAATTTTTTCCTTCTTGCAATCTATAACAGCTCCACAAGTATTTAGAAAAGTTCTACCAAAAATAATAGGACAAGACTTACTAGCAAGCAGAACCAAGTACCAAAAAGTCAGCAGGATATTTAATCTTACCACATAGAACTTCCACATCTCGAACAATACCAATAGGAGAGATAGTTTCTCTATTAGCTAGCCGAATAACCACATCAATATCTTCAAGTTCACAAGACCCAATTTCATGCATGATCTCCGTATAAAGCTCATAAGGAATGGCGCTAATACTTGCACCAATGTCGCATAAACCATAATAACAATGATCACCAATTCTAACAGAGAGCATAGGAACACTAGCTTTCCTAGACTTATTAGGATGCGGAACAATATTAGAAGCATCTTCACAGAAAATAATATGACCATCTTCTACATTTTCAGTCACAAGATCTTTAACTATTGCAATAGCAGGTTCAACCTTTATTTGTTCTTCGAGGTTCTATAGGTTTCTTTGCACTTTTATTAACCGCACTAGTTATAACAGAATACTCCTTCATTTTAGCAGGGAAAGGAGTTTTTTCAATATAAGCTTCAGGAAGAATATGATCAACAGTTTCAATTATAGCACATTTATTTATAGATGACTCAGTTTTATCTTTATAAGGTTCATGATACTTATCAAAATTCTTCCTAGGCAATTCAAAGTGAGAGGCAAAAGCTTTATAAAAATTTGCAACGACTTGAGAATCAAGACCATAAGTAGCACTCATATTACGAAATTTATCGGTATCCATAAAAACTTCAATGCATTTATAATCATAGTTTATACCGACTCTCTATCTTTGTCGTTCTCCCATCCTTCAGTATTCTCCTGGATCCGATCAAGAAGGTCCCTTTTAAACTCTTCTTTGTTGCGTGTAAATGATCCAGAACAAGAAGTATCCAGCAAAGTCTTATCTTGAAAAGACAGTCTTGCATAGAAATTATCAATGATAATATTACCAGGAAGCTCATGATTGGGGCATTTGAGCATTAAAGACTTCAATCTCCCCCATGCTTGGGGAATACTCTCTCCATCATGAGGCCAGAAATTATATATGTGGTTCCGATCTTTGTGAATTTCACTTGGAGGATAGAATTTAGAATAAAATAAAGGCACAATGTCCTCCCAATCAAGGGAATCCCTATTCTTCAGCAATTTATACCAGTGCGCTGCTTTTCTAGACAGCGATATAGAGAATAGTTTCTTCCTAACTTCATCCATAGCAATACCTGCACATTTGAATAACCCGCATAATTCATGTAAAAACAGTAAATGATCTCCGGGATGGACAGTTCCATCCCCTTCATAGCGGTTATCCACAACACGTTCAATAATTTTCATAGGTATTTTGTATGGAACCTCTTTCTCACCTGGCGCCTCATCCACTACCTTTGCAGTAGTAGTAGATTTTCCAAAGAGGAATTCAAGATAAGACCCCTCCATAATGAATTATAGCAGCAGGCAGAAATAAAAAAACAGCACGTACAGTAAAAGTTTCCCTGACCAATTTGATGGCGTGTAAGCACACGTCCGTTGGGAACCCCAAGAGGAAGGTGTGATGCGCACAGCAGCAAGTTTTCCCTCAGTAAGAAACCAAGGTTATCGAACCAGTAGGAGTCAAGGAACACGTGAAGGTTGTTGGTGGCGGAGTGTAGTGCGGCGCAACACCAGGGATTCCGGCGCCAACGTGGAACCTGCACAACACAATCAAAGTACTTTGCCCCAACGTAACAGTGAGGTTGTCAATCTCACCGGCTTGTTGTAAACAAAGGATTAGATGTATAGTGTGGATGATGATGGTTGTTTGTGAAGAACAATAAAGAACAATTGCAGTAGATTGTATTTCAGATGTAAAGAATTGGACCGGGGTCCACAGTTCACTAGTGGTGTCTCTCCCATAAGATAAACAGATGTTGGGTGAACAAATTACAGTTGGGCAATTGACAAATAAAGAAGGCATAACAATGCACATACATATATCATGATGAGTACTATGAGATTTAATCAGGGCATTACGACAAAGTACATAGACCGCTATCCAGACATGCATCTATGCCTAAAAAGTCCACCTTCGGGTTATCATCCGAACCCCTTCCGGTATTAAGTTGCAACAACGGACAATTGCATTAAGTATGGTGCGTAATGTAATCAACACAAATATCCTTAGACAAAGCATCGATGTTTTATCCCTAGTGGCAACGAGCACATCCACAACCTCGGAACTTTCACGTCACTTGTCCCAGATTCAATGGAGGCATGAACCCACTATCGAGCATAAATACTCCCTCTTGGAGTTACAAGTATCAACTTGGCCGAGCCTCTACTAGCAACGGAGAGCATGCAAGAACATAAACAACATATATGATAGATTGATAATCAACTTGACATAGTATTCAATATTCATCGGATCCCAACAAACACAACATGTAGGATTACAAATAGATGATCTTGATCATGATAAGCAGCTCACAAGATCTAACATGATAGCACAATGAGGAGAAGACAACCATCTAGCTACTGCTATGGACCCATAGTCCAGGGGTGGACTACTCACACATCGATCCGGAGGCGATCATGGCGATGAAGAGACCTCCGGGAGATGATTCCCCTCTCCGGCAGGGTGCCGGAGGCGATCTCCTGAATCCCCCGAGATGGGATTGGCGGCGGCGGCGTCTCTGGAAGGTTTTCCGTATCGTGGCTCTCGGTGCTGGGGTATTCGCGACGAAGGCTTTAAGTAGGCGGAAGGGCGGAGTCGGAGGAGTCACGGGGGCCCCACACGCTAGGGCCGTGCGGGCCCCCTCTAGGCCGCGCCGCCCTAGTGTGGCGGCGCCCCTTGGCCCCACTTCGTATCTCCCTCGGTCTTCTGGAAGCTTCGTGGAAAAATAGGACCCTGGGCGTTGATTTCGTCCAATTCCGAGAATATTTCCTTTGTAGGATTTCTGAGACCAAAAACAGCGAAAACAACGAATCGGCTCTTCGGCATCTCGTCAATAGGTTAGTGCCTGGAAAATGCATAATAATGACATATAATGTGTATAAAACATGTGAGTATCATCATAAAAGTAGCATGGAACATAAGAAATTATAGATACGTTTGAGACGTATCAAGCATCCCCAAGCTTAGTTCATACTCGCCCTCGAGTAGGTAAACGATAACAAAGATAATTTCTTAAGTGACATGCTATCATAATCTTGATCAATACTATTGTAAAGCACATGAGATGAATGCAGCGATTCGAAGTAATGGCAAAGATAATGAGTAAACAAATGAATCATATAGAAAAGACTTTTAATGAATAATACTTTCAAGACAAGCATCAATAAGACTTGCATAAGAGTTACTCATAAATCAATAAATTCTTAGTAGAGGCATTGAAGCAACACAAAGGAAGATATAATTTTCAGCAGTTGCTTTCAACTTCAACATATATATCTCATGGATAATTGTCAACACAAAGCAATATAACAAGTGCAATAAGTAAACATGTAAGAATCAATGCACACAGTTGATACAAGTGTTTGCTTCTGAGATAGAAAGAATAGGTAAACTGACTCAACAATAAAGTAGAAGAATGGCCCTTCGCAGAGGGAAGCATGGATTACTATTTTTGTGCTAGAGCTTTTCATTTTGAAAACAAGAAACAATTTTGTCAACGGTAGTAATAAAGCATATGTGTTATGTATAAGACATCCTATAAGTTGCAAGCCTCATGCATAGTATACCAATAGTGCTCGCACCTTGTCCTAATTAGCTTGGATTAACATTGATTATCATTGCATAGCATATGTTTCAACCAAGTGTCACAAAGGGGTACCTCTATGCCGCCTGTACAAAGGTCTAAGGAGAAAGCTCGCATTGGATTTCTCGCTTTTGATTATTCTCAACTTAGACATCCATACCGGGAAAACATAGATAACAGATAATGGACTCCTCTTTAATGCATAAGCATTCAACAACAGTTAATATTCTCATAAGAGATTGAGGATTAATTGTCCAAACTGAAACTTCCACCATGAATCATGGCTTTAGTTAGCGGCCCAATGTTCTTCTCTAACAATATGCATACTCAAACCATATGATCATGAAAATCGCCCTTACTTCGGACAAGACGAACATGCATAGCAACTCACATGATATTCAACAAAGGTAAAAGTTGATGGCGTCCCCAGAAATATGGTTACCGCTCAACAAGCAACTTATTAAGAAATAAGACACATAAGTACATATTCTTCACCACAATAGTTTTTAAGGCTATTTTCCCATGAGCTATATATTGCAAAAACAAGGATAGAATTTTTAAAGGTAGCACTCAAGTAATGTACTTTGGAATGGCCGAGAAATACCATGTAGTAGGTAGGTATGGTGGACACAAATGACATGGTTATTGGCTCAAGGATTTGGATGCACGAGAAGAATTCCTCTCAATACAAGGTTTAGGCTAGCAAGGTTGTTTGAAACAAACTCAAGTATAAAACGGTGCAGCAAGACTCACATATGAACATATTGTAAGAATTATAAGACTTTACATTGTCTTCTTGTTGTTCAAACACCTTAACCAGAAAATATCTAGACTCTAGAGATCAGTCATGCAAACCAAATTTTAACAAGCTCTATGTAGTTCTTCATTAATAGGTACAAAGTACATGATGCAAGAGTTTAAACAAGATCTATATGAGCACAACAATTGCCAAGTATCAAATTATTCAAGACATTATACCATTTACCACATGCGGTATTTTCCGTTTCCAACCATATAACAATGAACGAAGTAGTTCAACCTTCGCAATGAACATTAAAGATAAAGCTAAGAACATATGTGTTCATAAGAAACAGCGGAGCGTGTCTCTCTCCAAAACAAGGAATGCTAGGATCCGATTTTATTCAAGCAAAAACAAAAACAAAAACAAACAGACGCTCCAAGTAAAGCACATAAGATGTGACGGAATAAAAATATAGTTTCACTAGAGGTGACCTGATAAGTTGTCGATGAAGAAGGGATGCCTTGGGCATCCCCAAGCTTAGATGCTTGAGTCTTCTTAAAATATGCAGGTATGAACCACATGGGCATCCCCAAGCTTAGAATTTTCACTCTTCTTGATCATATTGTATCATCCTCCTCTCTTGATCCTTGAAAACTTCCTCCACACCAAACTCAAAACAATCTCATTAGAGGGTTAGTGCATAATTCATATATTCAGAGGTGACATAATCATTCTTAACACTTCTGGACATTGCACAAAGCTACTGAAAGTTAATGGAACAAAGAAATCCATCAAACATAGCAAAACAGGCAATGCGAAATAAAAGGCAGAATCTGTCAAAACAGAACAGTCCGTAAAGACGAATTTTTTAGAGGCACCAGACTTGCTCAGATGAAAATTCCCAAATTGAATGAAAGTTGCGTACATATCTGAGGATCACGCACGTAAATTGACAGATTTTTATAAATTTTCTACAGCAGGGGCGGCTCAATTTCGTGACAGCAAGAAATCTGTTCCTGCGCAGTAATCCAAATCTAGTATTGACTTTAGTATCAAGGACTTTACTTGGCACAACAATGCAATAAAATAAAGATAAGGAGAGGTTGCTACAGTAGTAACAACTTCCAAGACTCAAATATAAAACAAAAGTGCAGAAGTAAAATAATGGGTTGTCTCCCATAAGCGCTTTTCTTTAACGCCTTTCAGCTAGGCGCAGAAAGTGTGAATCAAGTATTATCAAGAGACGAAGCATTAACATCATAATTTTTTTCTAATAATAGAATCATAAGGTAACTTCATTCTCTTTCTAGGGAAGTGTTCCATACCTTTCTTAAGAGGAAATTGATATTTAATATTACCTTCCTTCATATCAATGGTAGCACCAACAGTTCGAAGAAAAGTTCTTCCCAATATAATGGGACAAGATGCATTGCATTCAATATCCAAGACAACAAAATCAACGGGGACAAGGTTATTGTTAACCATAACGCGAACATTATCAATCCTCCCCAAAGGTTTCTTTATAGCATTATCAGCAAGATTAACATCCAAATAACAGTTTTTCAATGGTGGCAAGTCAAGCATATCATAAATTTTCTTAGGCATAACAGAAATACTTGCACCAAGATCACATAAAGCATTACAATCAAAATCATTGACCCTCATCTTAATGATGGGCTCCCAACAATCTTCTAACTTCCTAGGAATAGAAGTTTCAAGTTTTAGTTTCTCTTCTCTAGCTTTTATGAGAGCATTTGTAATATGTTTTGTAAAGGCCAAATTTATAGCACTAGCATTGGGACTTTTAGCAAGTTTTTGTAAGAACTTTATAACTTCAGAAATGTGACAATCATAAAAATCTAAATCATTATGACCTACAGCAATGGAATCATTGTCCCCAACATTTTGAAAAATTTCAGCAGTTTTATCACAAGCAGTTTCAGCAGTTTCAGGCAATTTTGCACGCTTTGCACTAGGAGTAGAAACATTGCCAACACCAATTATTTTACCATTGATAGTAAGAGGTGTAGCAACATGTGAAGCATTATCATTACTAGTGGTGGTAATAGTCCAAACTTTAGTTACATTATTCTCTTTAGCTAGTTTTTCATTTTCTTCTCTTTCCCACCTAGCATGCAATTCAGCCATCAATCTAATATTCTCATTAATTCGAACTTGGATGGAATTTGCTGTAGTAACAATTTTATTATCAATATCCTTATTAGGAATAACTTTCAATTTTAAAAGATCAACATCAGAGGCAAGATTATCAACCTTAGAAACAAGAATATCAATTTTATCAAGCTTTTCCTCAACAGGTTTGTTAAAAGCAGTTTGTGTACTAATAAATTCTTTAAGCATGGCTTCAAGACCAGGGGGTACACTCCTATTATTGTTGTAAGAATTCCCATAAGAATTACCATAACTATTACCATTAGCGAGAAGGATATGGCCTATAGTTGTTACCAGAATTATTCCTATAAGCATTGTTGTTGAAATTATTATTTTTAATGAAGTTCACATCAACATGTTCTTCTTGGGCAACCAATGAAGCTAAAGGAACATTATTAGGATCAACATTAGATCTACCATTCACAAGCATAGACATAATAGCATCAATCTTATCACTCAAGGAAGAGGTTTCTTCAACAGAATTTACCTTCTTACCTTGTGGAGCTCTTTCAGTGTGCCATTCAGAGTAATTTATCATCATATCATCAAGAAGCTTTGTTGCCGCCCCCAAAGTGATGGACATAAAGGTACCTCCAGCAGATGAATCCAATAGGTTCCGCGAAGAAAAATTCAATCCTGCATAAAAGGTTTGGATGATCATCCAAGTAGTTAGTCCATGGGTAGGGCAATTCTTCACCAAAGATTTCATTCTCTCCCATTCTTGAGCAACATGTTCATTATCTAATTGCTTAAAATTCATTATGCTACTTCTCAAAGATATAATTTTAGCGGGAGGATAATATCTACCAATAAAAGCATCCTTACATTTAGATAATTTTAATTTTATAATGTCACCATCTACATCCTTATACTTTTGCATTTCACAAAGTTCAACAAAATTATTAAGATGGGCAGCAGCATCATCAGAACTAACACCAGAAAATTTCTCTCTCATAACAAGATTCAGTAAAGCGGGTTTAATTTCAAAGAATTCTGCTATAGTAGCAGGTGGAGCAATAGGTGTGCATAAGAAATCATTATTATTTGTGCTAGTGAAGTCACACAACTTAGTATTCTCAACAGTACCCATTTTAGCAGTAGTAAATAAAGTAAACTAAATAAAGTAAATGCAAGTAACTAATTTTTTTGTGTTTTTAATATAGAGAACAAGACAGTAAATAAAGTAAAACTAGCAACTATTTTTTGTGTGTTTTTGATATAGAGAGCAAACAAAGCAGTAAATAAAGTAAAGTAAAGCAAGACAAAAACAAAGTAAAGAGATTGGATGTGGGAGACTCCCCTTGCAGCGTGTCTTGATCTCCCCGGCAACGGCGCCAGAAAAAGAGCTTGATGGCGTGTAAGCACACGTTCATTGGAAACCCCAAGAGGAAGGTGTGATGCGCACAACAGCAAGTTTTCCCTCAGTAAGAAACCAAGGTTATCGAACCAGTAGGAGTCAAGGAACACGTGAAGGTTGTTGGTGGCGGAGTGTAGTGCGGCGCAACACCAGGGATTCCGGCGCCAACGTGGAACCTGCACAACACAATCAAAGTACTTTGCCCAAACGTAACAGTGAGGTTGTCAATCTCACCGGCTTGCTGTAAACAAAGGATTAGATGTATATTGTGGATGATGATGGTTGTTTGAGAAGAACAGTGAAGAACAATTGTACTAGATTGTATTTCAGATGTAAAGAATTGGACCGGGGTCCACAGTTCACTAGTGGTGTTCTCCCATAAGATAAACAGATGTTGGGTGAACAAATTACAGTTGGGCAATTGACAAATAAAGAAGGCATAACAATGCACATACATATATCATGATGAGTACTATGAGATTTAATCAGGGCATTACGACAAAGTACATAGACCGCTATCCAAGCATGCATCTATGCCTAAAAAGTCCACCTTCAAGTTATCATCCGAACCCCTTCCAAGTATTAAGTTGCAACAACAGACAATTGCATTAAGTATGGTGCGTAATGTAATCAACACAAATATCCTTAGACAAAGCATCGATGTTTTATCCCTAGTGGCAACAAGCACATCCACAACCTTAGAACTTTCTCGTCACTCGTCCCGCATTCAATGGAGGCATGAACCCACTATCGAGCATAAATACTCCCTCTTGGAGTTACAAGTATCAACTTGGCCAGAGCCTCTACTAGCAACGGAGAGCATACAAGAACATAAACAACATATATGATAGATTGATAATCAACTTGACATAGTATTCAATATTCATCGGATCCCAACAAACACAACATGTAGGATTACAAATAGATGATCTTGATCATGATAAGCAGCTCACAAGATCTAACATGATAGCACAATGAGGAGAAGACAACCATCTAGCTACCGCTATGGACCCATAGTCCAGGGGTGGACTACTCACACATCGATCCGGAGGCGATCATGGCGATGAAGAGACCTCCGGGAGATGATTCCCCTCTCCGGCAAGGTGCCGGAGGCGATCTCCTGAATCCCCCGAGATGGGATTGGCGGCGGCGGCGTCTCTGGAAGGTTTTCCGTATCGTGGCTCTCGGTACTGGGGTATTCACGACGAAGGTTTTAAGTAGGCGGAAGGGCGGAGTCGGAGGAGTCACGGGGGCCCCACACGCTAGGGCCGCGCGGCCCCCTCTAGGCCGCGCCGCCCTAGTTTGGCGGCGCCCCGTGGCCCCACTTCGTATCTCCCTCGGTCTTCTGGAAGCTTCGTGAAAAAATAGGACCCTGGGCGTTGATTTCGTCCAATTCCGAGAATATTTCCTTTGTAGGATTTCTGAGACCAAAAACAGCAACTGGCTCTTCGGCATCTCGTCAATAGGTTAGTGCCGGAAAATGCATAATAATGACATATAATGTGTATAAAACATGTGAGTATCATCATAAAAGTAGCATGGAACATAAGAAACTATAGATACGTTTGAGACGTATCACAATTCCACTTACCAATAGCGCTTCACTCCCCGACAACGGCGCCAGAAAATAGTCTTGATGACCCACAAGTATAGGGGGTGTATCGTAGTATTTTCGATAAATAAGAGTGTCGAACCCAACGAGGAGCAGAAGGTGTTGACAAGCAGTTTCGATGAAGGATTCACTGTAAATGCTCACAGACAAGTATTCAGGGGGTTTTGATATAACAGATGAATAAAGTACAAGTAACTAAAATGCGAGAGTAATAATTGCAGCGAGTGGCCCAATCCTTTTTAGCACAAAGGACAAGCCGGTTTGTTTACTTATAATGACCAAACGTTCTTGAGGACACACGGGAATTTAGTCTAGTGCTTTCGCTTCATATAGCTGATTAATCTTCATTGTTTTGATAAGTGTTGTGTGGGTGAACCTATGCTAATGCACCGCCCTTCCTAGGACTAATACATACTTGTGATTATACCCCTTGCAAGCATCCGCAAATACAAGAAAGTAATAAGATAAATCTAACCACAACCTTAAACTCTGAGATCCTGCTATCCCTCCTGCATCGATATACCAACGGGGGTTCAGGTTTCTGTCACTCCGGCAACCCCGCAATTAGCAAACGAATACAAGATGTATATACCTTTCTTTTGTTACCTTAGCAGGGGTAAAGTGAATCAATGTGCTATAATTATCATGTGACACCTTGCTAATATTGTTTGTTCAAGGTAGCATATTTGAGATTCAAACAGTATGTCAAATTACTTAAGGATATACTCTGTTGATTCTTAATTCAAGATTGCTTGGAGTTTTACCTTTCTTGAGGAGTACAAGAGAGATGTGTTGCATCATCTCTATGTTAGAACGTAATACCCATATAAATGCTTATCAAACACATGTTGAAGTTCCACCAATATTATGTCTTTGATGAATTGTTTGTGCCCACCACAACTTAAAAACAGAGTAGACAAGTGAACCCATGAATCCCGGTCCATTTTAATAATTAGAAAAACCTTTACAACACTATTACCACACTTTACATTTACGAAAATACCAAAAATACTTTCTCCACTTACACACACACACAACCCAAAAACCATTATCCTTTTACTATTTTTATTCATCTTGCTTAGTTTGTTTGCTTTACTTTACTTTAAGTTATCCTTATATTTCCTATTACTAATACGGAACCTTGTGATTGATAACCACACAGTGGAGTTGGGGACACAGGGCAAAAAAAACTTTACTTTGGCAGGTTTCTAGAAGAAGAGAAGAAGAATTCGGCTTCTAAGCCAATTCCCCGAGAGTTTGATATAAACCCTCGAGTCACCCTTATAGGGAAAAGAAGCTTGCTACAACACTCTGCACTTGGAGTCTCAATGAGTTGATACACACAGAGTTGTTGACATGAATGATACGATGTATCTGGATCTTTTTAAAGATCTCGGGTCTTCGAGAACCGTCTACATGGGCGTCAAAGGTGGCTAGCCAACAAGAATGACCCTTGGAGAAGGCTTGGAGAGTTGTTCAATGGTAAACATGAGCCACAAGGACCTCGATGTAAGAGGAGCAGCAAACAACTCTCCACGTTGTTGTACAATTGGGTAGAGTGCCTGAATACCTGCAACTATTTTATAAGTAACAACTAAAGCAAGGGTTTAAAGTAACAACAAACTAGGAACAAAGGAGAAACAAAGTAAACTGAAACTGAAATTAAACTAAAATGATTATAGTTGTAGGATTGAATTGAAAGAAAGGTGGTTTCTAGGATTTGGTCTCACTAGTACTAGAGGGGAGAATATATGTGATCCAATATTATACAGGAGATTCCTTAGACAACTAACCCCCCCCCCTTTGTTTAGCAGGATGACACTCTTGTATGCTCTATGAATAATTCTTGCGGTGACACTCGGAGGAAAAGTACTCTTCCGAATCAAAGGATATCATGAACCCATCTTCCTAATCCATGTACATGAATACTAGATCAACAAAATATTATAACCTTGTGCAGTTGATCATACCTCAACTTAGAACCGAATCAATCTGTCACACATGGATTAATAATTAAAGATAGATGAATATATCATTAAGGACACAACCATGTTCAATCTTACAAATACACAATCTCTAAAGAGACACTACTCGGAAAAGGCTTATGTCCGCAACTGCAGTCGTGATGTAAAACTGAAGGTTCACCGCTGGTAACCCGTAGTACTCACGCGCAAAAACAAATTGTCACCATTGTTTCATTTGTTGGTTTCTGCATCATCTACTGCTAACGGGAAATATAAATACATCATTGGTTTTTTGCTTCGGGTCCAACCTTGGGGCCTCTAAAATTTGATGACAGTGGATTGTTTATAGGTGTCACGGGTCTACCAGAAAGCAGCGATGCCAAGTGTGCTAATCGGGAGTCGCTGTGTGGATTCAAAAAATCGCGGCGTGTATGTTTACTTGTGCATCATCGATTTTGTGTATATACGTAACGTGCAGATTTTAGAACCCATCGTGGGTTAGGACCGACATGTAGCGACGCATCCGTTCTACCGTTTGTCATTGTATTTTTTTTTTTTGTATACATGACGTGTGGTACTTTTCTAGCACACCATTTGTTCTTCTCTGCAGGGATTAGGACAGGTCTTAGAGCCCGATCCAAGTCGTCGCGCGGCTATGGATATATGTATGACATAGAGTAATCGTAGTTTTAATTTTATTTTCTATATACCTATGATGAAATGTAAGAAACTCTTGCTATCTATATAGTCTCACTGCTAAAGTGAAGCATTTTTCAATAACAACCCAACTTTACAAACTGCATTGCACTAAGATTACACAACAAACAATAGAACATAGATCCTTAGAAGAATATTTATATTAAGTGATTTCTGAGCACATAAACATAGATTGGTAGCTACAATATACCAAATTATACTAGATTTTGATGTACTCTCCATGTCACACATCAACCCGAATTATTTAATTAGCCAGTCTTAATACATGTACTTGTAAAACAAAAGATGCATGTGTTACAGAGGGTACACGTGATGGCTTGCTTCCGCATAATATTGAACTCATTCACGACCCTATATAGGTTCGATCGAACTCGTGAACCGCCTTGAAGGTGTGCATGAGGCCGCTCCTAACTTCAATGGTCAACTTGGCATCCTCGAAGAGCTTCACAAGAACGTCGGCGATAAAATTTTGGAGGGTGTGATACTCCTCCCAAAGAAACATATAGTGCTTCCACATGTCTTGAATGAGAGCATGGGTGTCAGTCTAGATGTTGTAATGTTCCTCCAATAGCTTGGACAACCGGTAAATATCTTCCTAGAGCTTGCATCTTTCTGCACGGAGATCGGTCACCTCGCTCAGGAGAGACTTGACGGTAGAGGTTGTGTTGGCAAGGTTGATTCTGAGGCCATCGCACTCTAGGTTGACAACCCCAAAAGTGAAGGGGATGACCGTAGTACAATTCGATAAGTATTTGAGTGTTGAACCCACGAGAATCTGAAGGTAAACTATATATTCTCTAAAGCTCTATAACCCACTTATATGACCTTCTATGAGAAGCTAGGAAATATGGTGTTTGTATGTGAAATGATTTTTACTATAAACCATAAGTGCTGAAAATAAAATGCAAAGAAGTAAAACTAATGCACAATAAGTAAAGTGATATGAAATGGAGTAAAAGGAAGTAACTCAAGGGAGTAAGTGTCTTGGAAAATTGCTATTTCATTTTTCTGGTTGTCGCAATTATTGAGGCTTAGTATAGTCTTTTTAGTGTTTCTTCTAGAGAGGAGCCAAAGTAGGTGCAGCCATTAATATGAGCAAATACATCCCGAGTGATTGATCCCGAGGTCAACTAAGAACAAACAAGGGAATTATTAAGACATAAATTTCAACCGCCGTTGTAAGTTTAAAGGTCCCCATAGTTATAACCTCTGATGATTAATTATGAATTAATACAACATGAATCTAAGTATTGGGACAAGGTTTTTGTCAAGCTCCAGTTGTCCCCCCTCCTATCATCATGCAACGGTGACAACCCCATGCATTCCGTAACATATGTGTGCACTCATATATCAGTACAAAATATCATCATAGAATACAACAAATACTTATATGTGATGACCCACAAGTATAGGGGATCGCAACAGTCTTCGAGGGAAGTAAAACTTAAATTTATTGATTCAACACAAGGGGAGCCAAAGAATATTTATAAGCTTTAACAACTGAGTTGTCAATTCAGATGCACCTGGAAATAGACTTGATCGCAATAGTTTATCAGTGGTAACATTTTTATAGCAGGGGCAGAAGTGAAGTAATAGCAGTAATGAAATAAAAAACAACAGTAGCGATGATTGCAGTAGACAGCAGTATTAAAATACTGTAGGCACAGGGATGGATTAACGGGCGTTGCATTGATAAGAGAATTCATATAATAGCAAGACGTGGGCATTTGCAGGTATAATGATAAAAGCATTTTAGTATAAAGTAACCATAGGCGTGTGTTCCTACTTAGTCGTGCGTGCTCGCAATGAGAAACTTGCACCATATCTTTTGTCCTACCAGCCCATTGCAGTGGGGCCTCAAGGGAAAATACTGGTAATTAAGGTACTCCTTTTAATAGAGTAGCAGAGCAAAGTAGTAACACTCCGTGAACACACGTTGTCGTTGCCTAATCGACGGTACCTCGGAGGAGGGATCCTCACGAGGGGGAGAAGAAGTAAGGGCCATAGGGAGAAGTGCACACGGGACGGTGGTACGCGAGTTACCCAGCTTCGGAACACCTGCACGATGACAGGGCCTACTGCTGCTTGTCTGGAATTATCTGGGCGCTTTCGCGTTGTTACAATGAGTTGAGGTTGTGCCTCTAGGGCTCCCGGGATCCGGCTTATAAAGGCGCACGGATCTAGGGTTTACATGGAGAGTCCTAGCCGGATTACAGATAGCCTAACTACGGTACAATATCTTGCCGTGCACGTCACGGATCCGCCCTCCATATACGTCGTATTGGATCCGGGTTCCTCATGGGCCTCCACGGATCCGGGTTACTCCTAATGTTGGTACGGATCCGGCTTACTGATCTTGGGCTGGACTTCTTCCTTCATGATCAACGACAATCTGGGCCGCCCGATGGGCCACATGCCTCATCACCATCTGTGGGCCACCCGGGCTTGCCGGATCTAGGGACTGTCGATGGTACACCCATGAAGTATACCCACAACAGTAGCCCCCAGAGTTCTCCGAGTTTCTCCTGCAGTTTCCGCCTTGCTGGTCCATCATGATCTCCGGCAAACGTTGATAACGCGGAGAAACTTGAAGAGCTCCAACTTCACATTTTCTTCTTTCTCCAACTATTAGTCGGAAAATGCTTCCATCCCGCGGGACTTCATCCATCGACATTCCAAAGAACATTTCCGGGTTACTCCCTGCTCGTGAATGAGAACTAACTTATCCTCATGCAATTACCCGGAATCTTAAAAGACTCAAACGGTTCCGCCAATTCTGGCGCCATTTTCGCGCGATTTCCGCGGTAACTTATCTCTAGCCATTTTTACCGTTAGGGTTTGGGACACGTGTCGCGCATCCAACGGTGCGACGCTTGCGTTCCGACCACAGGATGCGGAGCACGAATCTTATCCCTTCAGCCTATAAATATCCGCCGTCGAGGCCCTTACCCTCATTCACCCCCCTTCTCACCTCTCAGCCGAGCGCCGCCCGTGAGCTCCTCTTCCGCCGTACCGGAACCTGCCGGAAAAGTCGCCGGAGCATCACCGGAGCGAGTCCACCACCGCTGTGTTCTTCGTGTTCTTAACTCCGGCGAGCCACCGCGTGAAAAACTCATCGCCGGCGACTACTACCACCGCAATCGCCATTACAGTAAGTCCTCGAGCTTCATCTTCGCGCCGTAGTTGGTAGGGGTGAACTTTGGGGAAGACGATGTGGGATCCGACTAAAGTAAGTTTCCGCCAAACTCTTTTTCCTCAGATGTCTTCAACGACTCCGCCTCCGACCTCGGAACCAATCATGGCGACCCCGATCTCCTCCGCCCCTCCTCCCTTCGTTCCAGTCCGGCTGGATCCTTCAAAGGATTCCGGCAAGGAGGCCGAGGGGACCTCTGCTCACCCGGAGAAAGCTTCCGGGGCGGGTCAAACGGAGCACCAAGCAGAAGAGGTCACGAAAAAATCAAAAGCTCGGAAGCGAGATTCTGAGGCTAAAGGAAAGTGGTGGCCCTGTACCACCACCGAGATGGAGCTCAAGAACCTCGAGTCGGAGGGCTTCCTGCAACCCGGAAGCTGGAGGTCAGTTCCAAATGAACTTGCTCCGGCTCCGAGGGACGATGAGATGGTGCTGACGAAGGCGCTGGTAGAGCGCGGATTTTCATTTCCGCCTTCGGACTTCTTCCTGGAGATTCTGAAGACGTATGGACTCCAACCCCACAACATATCTCCAAACAGCGTCCTCGCCATCGGCAACCACGTCGCCCTCTGCGAAGGCCATCTCCGGGTAACCCCTGAGATATCTCTGTTCCAATATTTTTTCTCTATCAAGGAGAGGATCCGGCAATCCGCCGAACTCGCTACATGCGGATCCATCACCTTTATGCTCCGCCCGGGCCGCGTCTACCCCCCTACCGACCGCCACGAATCCGCAAGGTACTGGTCCGGGGGTTTCTTCTATCTGAAGGACGTCTCCGACCCCGCGAGTGAAAAGAAACTTCCGGTTTTTAAGAACTGCCCCGCCACCGAGCTTCCGTCATGGACGCACTGCCCCCACTTCTCCGACTCGCCCTCAACCGACCCGCGCCGTTAGGCGGATCCGCAAGCTCACGGAGGAGGGGCTGACGGGGAAGGATTTAACCCTTTCCTGGTTCACCAAGCGGATCCAGCCGCTACAACACAGGGACCGCCTGATGTTTGAATACACAGGGCGCGACGATCCAATGCGCGCCACCAAAGACAATCTTTCCGCCGACGCCATCGACAAAAGGATCCGGGTCCTCCTCAAGATCTCACGTGAACTCCATGTTCACGTATGCAACAAAGACATCCATACAAATGGAGCCGGAACCGCGGTACATCGTCTTGACTTTGGTTTATTGTTTTTCTTCAAACTTTTTCATCTGTGTTAACTTTGTATTAGCTCGAGGCGCTTGAGGAAAATGAACTCGGAACTCTCCTCCGAGTCCCATCCACCGGTAACGCGGATCCGGAAGCCGCATCGGAGGCGGAAGCTCCCGAGGCTTCCCGCCCCGCTAAGAGGAAGAAGCCGGCTCCTTCCAGCCCCTATGCAAAACGCGCCCGCGAAGTGCCCAGCATTGCGGCCACCCGGAAATTGGAGGCGGAAAAGAAGCGCCTCTCGCTGATTAATACCAGCAATAAGGGGCAGCCTGCAATCCAGCATTTCTTCAAACCTTCCGGGTAAACGTCCACTTCCGAGACCCAAGTTCTGGTTTAACGCTTGCTCTTATATCTTTATGTTTTGTCTGAAGCTCCGGAAGCCAGCCTCCCAAGGCCCCAAAGGTCCTCAAGAAGAGAGCCAAGCCGTCTCCGGCTTCATTTCCCATTACTCCTGAGGTTGAAGTTCCGCCCAAGGCTTCCTCCGCCACCAAGCCGGATCCAAAGGATATCATCGACATTGATGACCTTCCTGAAGATCCCGTTCATCATGGCGACTCCGCCAAGGGTACCTCGTCACCAATTCCTCCGCCAGATCAACCAAGCTCCGCTTTCGCGGAGCCCACTGAAGAAGAACAGGAGCAAAAGGCTAAGCTCCTCCAAGTTACCAACGCGACCCGAGTCAACCTCCAACCAACTCCGTCCCTCCAAAAACTTACCCTTGCACAACGTCACGCGGAAGTTTCCGCCATGCTGAACAAGGTATGGGGAAAACCGGACGAGGAGGTGCGTGAACTCGCCGAGCTGGAGAGCGACTTGAAGGATTTTTTCGCCAAGCACAAAGAAGTGCGGCAGGTAATACTAGCCCCCAAGCATTGGGTGATATAGTTCCGTGTAACGTGTATTATACGATGCTTTCCCAGAATGTACTTTAGACGGAAATTAAATTTTTTTATATCTCAAGACTGAATTCCTCGCTAGCCCCCAAGATTTTAAATATCCGACTAACTCCCTGCTGCTTCACAGACCACGCGGAAATTGCACGAAGATCTGCGCATTCACGTGCTAGAGCAGATCACGGAGATCGAGGGACTGCGCCAGAACGCGGAAAACAGCCAAAAGGCTATCCAGCTGCTTGAGACCCGCCTTAAAGGTACGAGATCCGGGTCTTCACTGTTTGTGCTGTCATAGTTCAGGATGCATAATATGTGCAACTTTCTGCCTTCAGAAGAATCTGCCAAGCACTCCTCGTTGAATGAACTTTCCGCCAAAGTCAAGGTGCTTGAGGCGGAGAACGAGTCCCTCAAAAACTTCATTCAGGAATCCTCCAAAAAGGAAACTGAAGCGAGGAAAAAACTCTCCGAGAAGCATGCAAGCGACCTGGCGGAACTTAATGACAAACTGGAGAAAAGCCAGGGCCGCGTTATTTCCATAATATCCAAGAACAGAGTTCTGGAGGAGGAGGCGGAGGCTATTGACAAACTTATCTTCCGTAAGCATTTTTCCGTGTCGTTGCTCTGACTGTCTTGTATGATTCCTTTCTAACGGAACTGAACCTCTTTCTTCCACAGCAAGCCTTGGCTTCGAATGGACAAAAGAGTCAAACCTCACGAGGACGGAGGCATATGATGAAGCGCGGATATCAATTGACGCGTTATTTGAAGCCTGTCGCGGAATCGCCACGGCTCCGTCTCCGAAGAAGGCCAAAACCACGCTCATCGATACGATGACCAAACTTATGGGACTCGGTGCCGGATTTCATCAAGGACTCGGCAGAAGTCTTCAAGCACGCGGAGTCGCCTCCCCGGTCTTGGCCACCTGCAAGGCTCACTTCCCTCGCTCAACCTCGGCGACCGTTGCACGCGGAGCCCCCAAGGGTTCCGACATGGGCGCCCTCCTCGCGAAACCGAAGGATATGAACAGCTGTTTGTCAGGCGAGTGGATCACTCGTTCTGGTATAACAAACATGATCTGCCCGAAGGCTTTTCCGATGCTGAGGAAGAAGCAGGTGAGCCGGAGTATTACGGGGAAGGATCCGGATCAAGCGGCGAGCATTCCGGAGAAAACTCTGGTGATGACTCCAACGCCGGATCTGGTGACAGCGACGACGGCTCCTCCTACCAGCAATCAGAAGAAGAGGACACCGAGTAGAGTTCCTGCTTTAAACAATGAAACAAGTTGCATCATTTTGGCCCCAGAGTGGGTTTGTAATAAGACTTAAATTCTTAAGTAGCTAGGAGCGAAACGATTATGCATGGGGCGGAAACACTTATCCTGCTATCCGTTAATGTTATGTGCATGTTTCGTTTTATGTCGGAAAGCAAGTGCTGACTTCGTTGTTTTCCGGCTTGCCCGCTTGACCTTCCGCGAGCCGGAAGACCTTAGCCGGAAACGCTTGCCAGCGGCGACGAAGCCCAATGGCAATCCGTCAATAACCGCGGAAACAAGCCCCCAGGCGTAGGTGCCGGAAATCGCTACTAGGAATCCACGAGTTCGCAACAGACAACAATTTAATCAGAAAACTTAAGCTTACGTCCTAAAGGACGATTTTTGAAAATCACAACTTTTATACACGCCTAGGCGGAAAAAATCCAGCTCTGCGGTTTTAGTCGGAAAACATACACGATCTAAAAATGAACAAGTAAAGGAGGTAAAAGACTCAAAGAGTGAACCATAAGCTTTATTTCATTGATCATGTATAACTATTACAGAGTTTGTAACTCGGAAGAAGTATGCTAAGTGTAAAAAGGACGTAGCTGTGCGATATTCCAAGGGCGATCTGTTTCATCGTAGATGTCATCCGGATCCTCACGCTTGCGTTTCCGGCGCCAGTTAGCAGGTCTATCCCTCAGCTCGCGGAAATCGACAAGGTAGTACGATCCGTTATGAAGCACTTTGCTAACGACGAAGGGTCCTTCCCATGGAGATTGCAGCTTATGGTCTTTCACCTGTCGAAGGCGGAGGACCAGGTCTCCTGCCATGAAGGAGCGATTCCGGACTCGACGACTGTGATAACGTCGGAGCTTTTGCTGGTAGATGGCGGAGCGCTGGTCGCCTAAATTCCGAGCTTCTTCGATCAGGTCCACGTATAGCTGTCCGGCCTCGTCGACTGTTTCTTCATTATAGGCGGAAACTCGCGGCGAATCATGGATGATGTCGGAGGTAATCACGGCTTCGGATCCGTATACCAGGAAAAATGGGGTAAACCCTGTTGACCTGTTAGGGGTAGTTCGCAAACTCCACAAGACAGCGTCCAACTCGTCAGCCCAAGCTCCAGCTGCTCGTCACAGCGGTTCTTCAAGGCGTGGCTTGATTCCTGATAATATTAGACCGTTAGCCCTTTCAACTTGACCATTGGATTGTGGGTGAGCCACAGATGCAAGGTCCAAACGAATCCCCATTGTCTCACAATAATCCTTCAATTCTCCCTGAGCGAAGTTTGTGCCATTATCTGTTATGATGCTGTGTGGGATGCCGAATCTCATCACGAGGCTGCAGACAAATTTTAGTGCCGTAGCACCGTCGGCCTTTCTCACTGGCTTTGCCTCGATCCACTTGCTGAATTTGTCAACAGCGACCAATAGGTATTCAAAACCGCCAGGAGATGATCTTTTTTAACTTACCAACCATATCGAGCCCCCAAACCGCAAATGGCCAGGTGATAGGTATGGTCTTCAGCCTCTTGGGCTGGAGCGTTTGGTTGAGTAGCGTAGTACCGACAACCTCGGCAGGTCTTGACTATCTTGTCAAGCATCTTCTTTAGCCGTGAGCCAATAAAAGCCTAGCCGAAAAGCTTTTGCAACGAGTGACCCGGGAGCGGCATGGTGCCCGCAGCTCTCTGCGTGGATCTCTCCGAGGATTTCAATGCCATCTTGATTGGAGACGCATTTGAGAAACACCCCTGTTGCGCTTCGTTTGTAGAGCTGTCCATCAACAATTGTGTAGGATCGTGCTCGCCTGATGATCTGGCGCGCGAGGACCTCGTCCTCCGGCAGCTTCTGATCGATGAGGTAATCCAGGAAAGGCTGTGTCCAAGCCGGAATGGTAGCCAATACCTCTCTGGCCGGAGACACTGCCACCTCTGGGTTTTCCGGGTTAGCGCCCTTTACAGAGGGTATCCGGAGATGCTCCAGGAAGATTCCAGGCGGAATTGGCTTTCTGCCGGATCCGAGCTTGGATAGCATGTCTGCCGCTGTGTTATCGTCTCTCCTGACGTATTTGACTTCGTATCCGAGGAAGCACTTGGCGATCTCATCAACTTCGTCTCTGTAGGCTGCCATGACGGAATTTCTGGCGTTCCAAGTTCCGGCTACTTGTTGTGCCACCAAGTCGGAATCTCCACAGCATATGATGTGCTTGATCCCAATTTCCTTAGCGATGCGCAGACCGTGTAGTAGAGCCTCATATTCCGCCATGTTGTTTGTAGCTTCGAAGTGGATCTGCAGAACATACTGTAGTTCTTCTCCGGTAGGGGACTTCAGGGTGACTCCGGCTCCTGAGCCTTGATGCTGTTTGGATCCATCGAAGTGCATAACCCATGTTTCTGGTTCCGGCTCCAGACTTGCGTCCGGAGCTTCTGTCCAATCTGCAACGAAATCTGCCAAGACTTGGGATTTTACCGCAGTCCTTGGCTTGTAAGCGATATCGAAGGCGGATAATTCGATGCCCCATTTGGCCGTCCGTCCTGTTGCGTCAGCGTTGTTGAGAATTGTAGACAGCGGAGCCTTGCTCACAACTGTTACTGGGTGCTCTTGGAAGTAGTGTCTCAGCTTCCGGCTGCCTAGGAAGACTCCATAAGCTAGCTTCTGAAAGTGAGGGTATCTTTGCTTTGACTCCGTCAGCACCTCGCTTATGTAGTAGACAGGTCTTTGGACGTCGTATTCATGACCTTCTTCCTTTCGCTCCACCACGATGATGAGGCTGATGACTTTGTTGGTAGCTGCCAGATAGAGGAGCATTGGCTCTGACTCTGCTGGGGCTGCCAAGATAGGTGGGGAGGTAAGTATTTCCTTCAACCCTCGAAGAGCTGCGTCAGCTGCGTCGTCCCAGACAAATTTGTCTGTTTTCTTCAGCAACTTGTACAGAGGTAGCGCCTTCTCGCCAAGACGGCTAACAAACCTACTGATTGCTGCGACACAACCAGTTAGTCGTTGCACATCTTTGAGACAAGTTGGCCTTTTGATACACAGGATTGCCTTGATCTTTTCCGGGTTAACCTCAATGCCTCTGTGAGAGACTATGAAGCCAAGGAGTTTTCCGGCTGGCACGCCAAAGACGCACTTCAGCGGATTCAACATCATCTTGTACCGACGGAGATTCTCAAAGGTTTCGTGAGGTCGCCGATCAAGTCGGATCCTTTCTGGGTCATGACCGCGATGTCGTCGACGTAGGCGTGCACGTTCCGGCCAATTTGGTCCTTCAGGCACCGCTGCATCGTACGTTGGTAGGTGGCACCTGCTTTTTTCAAACCAAAAGGCATAGTAACATAGCAATAAGTGCCAAACGGGGTAATGAATGAAGTCGCCTTTTGGTCGGATTCCTTCATCCGTATCTGATGATACCCGGAATACGCATCAAGAAAACACGAAGTTCCGCCCCGCCGTCGAATCAATGACTTGGTCAATGCGCGGCAAGGGGAACGGATCCTTCGGGCAATGCTTGTTCAAGCCGTAGTAATCGATGCACATTCTTAGTATTTCAGTTGTTCTTTTTGGGTACAAGGACGGGATTCGCGACCCACTCGGTGTGAATAACTTCTATTACAAAACCTGCTTCTAGTAACTTTGCTAGTTCCATTCCTATGGCGCGGCGCTTCTTATCTCCAAAGCGTCGCATAGCTTGCTTCACCGGTTTAGCCCCCGGATTTATGTTGAGGTAGTGCTCGGCGAGTTCCCTAGGTACTCCGGACATGTCGGAAGGTTGCCATGCGAAGATATCCATGTTAGCGCGGAGGAACTCGACGAGCGCGTCTTCCTATTTGGGGTCCATGTTGGCTCCGATCGAGACTTGCTTGCTAGGGTCATCTTCCTTGAAGTTGACTTTCTTGGTCTCTATCGCGGCCCTGAAGGAGTTTTTCTGTTCGGAGATCTGTTTCTTGGTGGTTTGCATCTCAGTCGGATCCACCGCGGCTCTGTAGCCTTTCAGCTCTTCTCCGGATATGACGGACTCGCGAAGGCGGCTTCGCCCAACTCGCACTCGTGAGCCTTTTTGTAGTCTCCGGTTATGGTGATCATACCATTAGGACCCGGAATCTTGAGCTTGTTGTAGATATAGCACGCTCTTGCGTGGAACTTGTGGTAGGTGGGCCTGCCGAAAATGACGTGGTAGGAGCTCTTGAAGGGCACTACTTCGAACGTGATCTTCTCTTCGCGGAAATTGTGAACATCGCCGAAAGCCACGGGAAGTGTGATGCTGCCGAGGGAGTTCGCCTTCTTACCCGGAACCACGCCGTGAAACTCAGTGTTACTGTGTTTGAGCTGTTCCTTGGTGAGGTTCATCCGCTCCAGAGTCTCCAGGTACATGATGTTCAAGCTGGCTCCGCCATCCATGAGGCACTTGGAGAAGTCATACCCGTCTATGCGGGGACTCACAACCAAGGCGTAGTATTCTTTTGGCACAATGGCGGGATGATCCTCCCCGTCAAATGTGCACGGAACTTCCGACCACCCGACATACTGCGGCACGGCCGGAACCGTGGCGTTCGAGATCCGGGTAGCTGATTTTGTCGCGCGGACCGTGGGGGTTCCGAGGAAGGTGTGGTAAGCCCCCACGCTCTTTTTCTCGAAGGGGTTGGATTTACTCGCGGATCCGGCTTTGGGATCCGGCGAGTTATCATCCTCGTCCATCGCCTCGGAACTGTCCTCCTCTTTGTCCTTGTTCTTGCCCTTGCCTCCTTTGCCACGTGGGCGGTGCTTCCGGGCTCGCTTGTATCCTGCCTCCGGGTCGTTCTTTAGGTCGTTGACCCACTTGCGCTTGCGGTTGGTGTGAGTGGACTTCCCCGTAGCCGGATCCAAGTGGGCCAGGCAGGGCATGTCTCCGTACTCCTCGTAGGTTTGCGGGGCGCGGGATCCGCCGGCAGCTGACCTCGGTGCCATGCTGCTCGACCCCTGCCGGCTCCGCCTCCGCGGCCGCGTCCTCTTCCGCCTCCCGAACCTCCGCGTTGGAACGCCATGGCGACCATGTCGGATCCGCCACTCTTCCGGTCATCGTGGTTTTTGCGTTTGTGGCCGCTCGCTGTTACCGTTATCACGGTTCTTCTTTTGTTGGTGCAGGGGGATTGCTGTAGCTGCGATATCACCGCCTGCGTCGTCATCGGCGGCAATGTGATCACTGGCAATGGAGATCATCTCGTCCAAAGTCAGTTTGTTGGCGTTAGCCAAACATGTAAGCTTATGCCTCAGCAATCCTCCTCTCTGCAGTCCACCAATGAAGGCGTACATGGTAGTGGTGTGGTCGACGTTTTCGCACTCGTTCCTGCATGCCAACCATCGTGTGAGGAAGTTTCTTGAGGATTCTCCCTTCTTCTGGATACAAGCTTGTAAGTCGCTTGCCGTGGCAGGTCTTTTGTAGGTGCCTCCGAAGTGTTTCTCAAAAGCGGTCTTCGGGTCGACCAGCAAAAGATAGAGTTTTTCTCGAGGTCGCCGAGCCGGATCCGGGCTGGTCCTACAAGGTACAAGCTGGAGCATGCGGCGGGCGATATTAGGGGTTCCTCCGGCAAAGGTTACTCGCATTGTAGTAATCCTCAATCCAGGTATCCGGCCTTTCGGTGCCATCATAATGCTTCAGATTTCCGGGTAGCTTGAGGGAGCTCCTTGGCTTTGGTTCCTCTCGAATCATCCCGCCAAAGCACTTTGGTCCGATGTAGTCGGTTCCGTATTCGTTGAGGCGTTCCCGCGCGTCGCGCGAGCCGTGACGGGGGACCGTGAGCGAGAGCGAGATCTCCGGCCACCGCCTCCGCCTCCACCTCCGCCGCCACCGCTAGGTGGTGGTGAGGGAGACCTGCGAGGGGGCCGATCCGACCTCCTCGCTTCCGCCTGCAGATTCTCCCCGGCCCTCCCGGTGCCGGCTCCGGCTCCCGTGGCTGCTTTCGCCGTGACGCTGGCTGCCCCGGTCGCTCCGGCTCCGGCGGGGCTCCGGGTCGCGCTCCTCATTCCGGCTCCTCCTAGGCTCGGGCTCACGATCATTGTTCTGATTCCGGCGAGGTTCCGGCGTGCGCTCCCTGTTCCGGTTTCCGGAGGGCATCACGATGTCGCGGATAACAATTCCACCATGCCCTTGAGGCCTGGTGTTTCCGGCTGGACTATGGCGACGAGGGGGACGCGGGTAACCATTAGGCGGAGGAGAGGCGTTGCGGTACTTGTCTCGTCCAGAGTACATTGCATCCTTTCCCTTTCTCGGATCTGACGGTGGTGTCTTTGATGGTACGGGGATCGGATTTGGATGTTCCCTGGCTTTCCTTCTGCGTTCCGAGGATCCGGTTCGCGACTCGTCATCTCGATGGCGATTGTTGCGGGCGTCCTTCTGCGCAGTGGAGACGCAATGCTCCGGGTTAGATTCCAACTTGCGCGAAGTGTCTGCCTTGCTCGTTGTTTAACCGCCGAAGCGACGAGCATGCGCAAGTAGTTGATGTCAATCTCCTCGTCACTTTTCTTCAGAATTTCTGCAGCTTTCGCCATATTGTCCTTTGGGGTGGCGAGCGGCCGCTGTCTCGGCGAGGGTTGCGAAGTTGATCCTGCGGGGAGGGATTGCTTCTCCGACGATTCTATCAGCCTCCGCCTCGTGCGTAGGTCATTTTCACCTCCCACTCCTTTCTCATACTCTTGACTTGCTCGAGCGTTGCGGTGATTTCGCGATCCTGCCTTTCAAAGCGATCCATGGTCTGTGCAGCTTCTTCCCTCTCATCCAATATAGCAGCTGCGGTGTTGGCAAACTTTTTGGCTGTGGCCAGCATCTCCTTTCTAGTGGCCTCTAAAGCCTCCGGATCTGCGGCGTCGCCAGGGGTTATTGGCTTGTTGAGGACGTCTGACTTTGCGACCAAATCCATGCGAGCTTGTGCGACTATCTCTTCAGGCGACAGGAGGCTCTCCGAGGAAGAATCCCTACGGGGCCGCTCCCGTGACATCGGAGATCCGTGGTGGGATGGCTGGGGGTCGGATTGAGTGCCTGCCTCTTCTGATCCGTTTTCTCCGAGCGCCGCTACAGTTGCAAGTACCGCTTTGGCTGGACGGAATCGACTTCGGAGCTGTTCACCGTATCCGAGTTCCGTCACCTTGCGATCAAACTCGCAGTGTCCATGGACTGCGTGTCTCCGGAGATTGGGCTTAGATTTCCCAAAATCGATTCTTCGACCGGAGTTTCGCTTTCTCCGACAGCCTCTTGCCGATCCGGAGCAGCGTTGTTTTCCGGGGCCTCGACCTGCTCGGGACCAGCTCCGGCTTCATGAGGGGCGGTTCCGGCGGTATGGGCCAAGAAGTGTACGAAGTGACACCTTTGCTTCTCTAACACCTGGGAGACCCAGGCGGATCCGCATTGGTCTTCCACCGTTACTTCCTGCTCAGGGGCGGATTGGGTGGGTTTTGATTTTTTCAGATCTAAGGCGGAATCTTCGCTAGGAAGTTCCTGCGTCTCAGATCGGATCTTCGCGACTGCGTCCTGCTCAGCGGCGGTCGTGTCAGCGCTACTTACCAGCGGGTTTCCGTCGGAATCGACGGTTTCCCCGATGAAGATGTGTATGCCGCCAACTGGGACGATGGAGAGCTTGACGGGGTCGGTTTTAGCCGGAATCCAACACTCATCCGGAGGGACGATCGGCAGATTTCCGGCGTAAAGGACACGCCCCACAGCGATGGTGTCGTCGTAGCTTCCCATGGCGGAACCCTCCCGGTTCCGGCCTCCGCGACGCCGCAGGCCCCACGGTGGGCGCCAACCGTCGTTGCCTAATCGACGGTACCTCGGAGGAGGGATCCTCACGAGGGGGAGAAGAAGTAGGGGCCATAGGGCGGAGTGCACACGGGACGGTGGTACGCGAGTTACCCAGCTTCGGAACACCTGCACGATGACAGGGCCTATTGCTGCTTGTCTGGAATTATCTAGGCGCTTTCGCGTTGTTACAATGAGTTGAGGTTGTGCCTCTAGGGCTCCCGGGATCCGGCTTATAAAGGCGCACGGATCTAGGGTTTACATGGAGAGTCCTAGCCGGATTACAGATAGCCTAACTACGGTACAATATCTTGCCGTGCACGTCACGGATCCGCCCTCCATATACGTCGTATTGGATCCGGGTTCCTCATGGGCCTCCACGGATCCGGGTTACTCCTAATGTTGGTACGGATCCGGCTTACTGATCTTGGGCTGGACTTCTTCCTTCATGATCAACAGCAACTGGGCCGCCCGATGGGCCACATGCCTCATCACCATCTGTGGGCCACCCGGGCTTGCCGGATCTAGGGACTGTCGATGGTACACCCATGAAGTATACCCACAACACACGTGATCCTCACATCATAGTCATCCCCTCCGGTTATCCCAATTGTTGTCACTTTGGGGCCTCGGGTTCCGAACAACAATATGTGTATACAACTTGCAGGTATGATCTAAAACAACAATTATCCTCATGAATCAATAACATGTTCAGATCTGAGATAATGGCACTCGGGCCCAAAGTGACAAGCATTACGCACAATAAGTTGCAACAACGTCAAAAATGCTAACAACATATACTAGGAACTATGCCCATAACAATCTTATAGCTATTACATGAACAATCTCATCCAATCCCTACCACACCCCCTACAGCCTACAACGGGGAATTACTCACACATGGATGGGGGAATCATGGATGGTTGATGGAGAGGCTTCGGTGATGGCGATGGCAATGATCTCCTCCAATTCCCCATCCCGGCAGGGTGCCAGAACGGAGTTTCTGGTCCCGAATTGGGATTTTTTGGTGGTGGCGAAGCAGCGGAACTCTTTCTGGAAAAACGTCGAACCCCCCTCGGTTTTCAGGTCATGGGCTTTATATAGTGCGAAGGAGAGGTCGAGGGGGTGGCCGAGGTGGCCAGACCACCCCTAGGCGCGGCCAAGCCTGGCCTGCGCCTAGTGCTAGTGCTAGTGTAGGCCCCTCGTGGCCCCCCTCCGTCTCGTATTCTGGCTCCGTGAGTCTTCGGGTGAAATTTGGATTTTGCGATACTTTCCTGAAAGTTGGATTTCTGCACAAAAACTAGACACTAGAGCAATTCTGCTGAGAACAGTGTTAGTTCGGGTTAGTTGTATTCAAAACATACAAATTACAGGGCAAATAACAACAAAAGTGTTTGGGAAAGTAGATACGTTTTGGACGTATTAACTCCCCCAAGCTTAGCTTATTGCTTGTCCTCAAGCAATTCAGTAGCAACTGAGTGCGATAAAGAAACTTTCAAGAACACATTTGCTTCATATGATGTATATATTCTCACTATATGATCAAGTACTCAGGCAATTCATAATAAGAAGTATGCTACTAAGGCTACTCAATAGTTATGCAAGCTATGAAAAGATACCAACACAATAATAAGCAACATGAAACATAAGTATCCGCGGGATTGCAATGTTCATAATATGATATGATAAAGTGGTATCTCGCTTTCCCTATTTGTGGAGCAAAACATAAATTCCGGGGCACCTCTGAAGTTCAAGAGAAGACTAGAAGTAAAAATATCGAAATATTCAAGCATCACAGTTATACCACAATTAATCTTATTCTGGGACAAGCATATTACACTAAGAATGACAACTATGCTTTCAAGAAGGTGCTCGAAGAAAGGATGGTGTCTCAACATAAAAGTAAGAGATTGACCCTGCGCAGAGGGAAGTAAGATTACTCATGTGCTAGAGCTTTCATTTTGAATGCAATAGGATTGTTGAAAATATATTTTTTGAGAGGTATGCATGTCTATGTCAACGACTGGAATTAAATGATTTATCATCCCTTCATATAGTGACCTCAAGAGCGGCTCCCATATAGTTCTCCAATGCACACCATTATTTAGGATCTCTCCAGTACATAATGTGCAAAGCAGTGTTTGTTTATTCATTCATTTTATATTTTATTCGGGATGGGCACCCATTTGGCTTGCTCTTTTTGCAATGTTATAGACCGGCACATTATGCATGCTAGTCACAGTATGAAGTCATGAAAGTAAAATAAAGCACTCAATACTTCCTCATGAGCTAAAACAGAACACAAAACAGGTGGTAATTTGAAAGGTTTGAAGGTAGCACACAAGCAATTCACTTTGGAGTGACAGTGAAATACCACATATAGGTATGTATGGTGGACACAATTGGAACTTTGGTTTATAGTGGTTGGATGCACCAGTAGAGATCATACTCAGTACAAGTGAAGGCTAGCAATAGACTGGGAAGCGATAATCAAGAAAGCAGTAACTGTCATAATCATGCTTGTGACAAATAAAATTAACGGAATCATAAAAGTAATACAAGAACTCCGAGGCAAGATAAATCATCGAGGATTAAATGACTTTTGTTTTAGTATTATGCATGCTTGAGCATGTGCCAAGTCGATTCAAATGAAGCATTCAGATGAGGATACCACAATGTCAATACCGTTATATGAATAAAGCAATGCAAGCAAACATCTATATGACATGTTACCTACTATTAGTGAATCGGAACTAATCATGAGAGAGCATAAACTACTGAGCATCATTAAGTAGCATACACCTTACACAAACAAACTAAGCATATCCACATAAATGAGTATATGTACAAAAATGAAAACAACTAGAGTTCATACCAGCCTCTCACCACAACTCGAATTGTCGTGCCCGTCATTATTGCTCTTCACTTGTGTGGATTGAATAATATGAAATGATAACCAAGCTCCAATAAAGTTACGTAAGACCGCTGAACCCTGTAGCAACTTTACAAAACCAAATAAGAAGAACAAATATTTTTGGGTTTTCGATTTTTAATCAACACACAAAGCAAAATCTTTTTGGATTTTCGAATAGCAAACCATAACAAGAAAAAGAAACAAACTAAAGACGAAAATAAAGAGAAACAACAGAAATATTTTTGGTATTTTTGTGTTTTGAAAAGAAAAAGCAAGAACAATAAAAAGAAAAGAAAAACTAACATAGACAAACAAATGCAAAAAGTGGCAGAAATCTGCCAACCCAGAACAACATGCAAAGATCGATTTTTTAGAAAATGTTTGGTAGCTCAAATCGAAAAGTGCTCAACCAACGAAAGTTAAATAACTACCTGGGGCATATGTTCAAAAATTGGCAGCTCCAAATTCCGTTCTGGATATTTATACAAATTTTATGGTGACAGCACAAAATCTGTTTTTAAACAACAACTTCCCCAATTTATACCTCCTTCCTATTAGAGACTATCCTAGGTATAAAAACGAAATAAATAGGCTAAGGAGAGATTATTACAGTAGTAACAACTTCCAAGATTCAATAAAATATAAATTACAGAAATAATCTAACAAGATCAAAAGAAAGCGAAACCTGGATATAAAAAGTTCCAACGGAATATGGTATGTAGATGAGTGAGATGTCGGTATACCTCCCCCAAGCTTAGGCTTTTGGCCTAAGTGGAGTTCAATCCCAGGGAGCCCAAGAAGTGGCACCTCCATATTATGACGAAGAAGCTCATTCGTCCTGGTATGAAATCGAGGACGCCCTGGTGTAATGCACGATGTAGTCATCGGTGGGCGCCTCCTCCTGGTGCTGCTCATAAAATCCAAGCAAGCGCAGCTGTTCGTCCAGCTCCTCCTTGGAGCGCGACCACGACATCCTGCGAATACTAAACAAAATAGGTTGTGGTAGGGAAACTTCCCTTTCATCTCCATCAGTAGATAACATTCTATAAACCAAACTTCATGCGCAAGAGTCCGCAGTAACAAATTGATGGGTTTTCATGGCAGTAAGATCAAGTCTCTGTGGTGCCAACCATACATCATTGGGATCAACAGGAATATCAAAAGCATCTATAATACGTGCATCAATAATCCCTCCATAGATGGGTCCTCTAGCAGCTAAGCGACGAGTAATAAGAGCACCAAGGTTGTACTTAGTACTATTATTGAGTGCAGTAGCTGGAAAAGCCAAATGATAGTGACAAATATTACTAGTGTTTTCCCTACCAGGATACTAGTAGCAAGTTAATAAGTAAAGTATCTAATAGCTGGGAGTTGAATGTTCCTTATCTTGTCAAGCTGAGCACTGCGGTCATCATCATTCGTGACCCCTCGGTAGAGTTCCAACAAATCGGCATGAGTGTCTTTGATCCTTTTAGATGTTCCAGTCATCTCAATACCTAGGATGCCACAAAATTTTGACAAGGACATAGTAGTAGGCTTATTATAGATTTTAAATGAAATAGTTGGCCTGAACATAGATTTATTAAAAGCAAAACTCTCAACAAAAATATTAGTGAGTAAAGCATATTGGTTACTCTCGTCATTCATGTATGTAGTTAACCCAACCCTGCTAACAAGGAGCAAGAAATCATCATAGATCCCTGCATCTCTCATAAAGTCAGTGCAAGGGAAAGTGGATGGATGTGCATCTCTATCATCTACCCCACCAATGTTTGGTGCAATTAGATCTTCATTATAGGATTGCCTAAATTGAGTAGATGATCTAGAAGACCTCCTTAACCTTGGAGCTTCTCTCTCAAATATTTCTCCATAGGTGTGGTTGTCCATCCTTCTTCTCTAATTTTTTTAGCAAACCTCATAAAAATGATTTTAAGACAAACAAATGAAGGAAACACTATAGGGACTTATAAGAGAATTACACATGCATCAAATCAACTTATCTAAGCATAATGCAAGCATGCAAGCTCACTTAACATGTTACATACAACAGCAAAATACTCAAGAAATACTTCACTAAACAAAATTCTACTTGGATAATCGGAGGAGTCACATACCGGAGAGCAAATGCTTCAAATTTCAGCAGAAAATATGGGTTGAGCAAGGAGATCGAAAATTCGTGAGCAAGAACAACAAGAGCATGGGTTTGAGCAATGGTGGAGTGTTTTTTCCGGGTGAGAGAGTGAAATGGCAGAGGAGAGAGCAAATGGAGGGCTAGGGCGCCCCATACTAGGCCTTGGCGTGGCCTAGGTGGCAGTCGCGCCACCACATGGTGTGGTGGCCTGGTGGGTCCCCCTGGGCTCCCACAGGTGCCTCTCTGCCCCTTTTCATGCGTAAAAATTTTGCGGATGTTTTCTAGAGTTTTTCGAGAAACTTTATTTCTGGGCAATTTTCAGAATTTGATAAATGATTCTTTCACAGAAAAACGTTTATGAAATTATGAAAAACAAACCCAAACTAACTCTACAATAATTCTAAAACATTCTAATATGGAATTCATAAGTGGACCATAGGTGAAAACATAGTTTCATTCATCCAAAATTACTTTGCTAACAAGGTTGATCAAGTCTTGTTACCAAAACAATTTCATATGAAACAAAACTTTTGCATTTCACTAGATGATCATGTTACCTCAATCTTGATAGGAATAGTCCCAACCATCACAATATGATAATCTTTCTTCGGTATTGGTAAGGGCAAATTAAATTTCCCAATTTGAATAGTCTCAATGTTATTGATGGTATTTAGACCATGCTTCCTATCAATCTTCTTAGGAAAATAAACCGTGTGCTCCTTGTCATCAACATTAAAAGTTACTTTTCCTTGGTTGCAATCAATAACAGCCCCTGCAGTGTTAAGAAAAGGTCTCCCACGAATAATAGACATATTATCATCTTCAGGCATTTCTAGCACAACAAAGTCAGTTAATATCATAAAATTTTGAGCAAATTGAACAGGAACATCCTCACATATACCAATAGGAATAGTAGTTGACGTATCAGCCATTTGAAAAGATATATCAGTTGGTATTAATTTTTCTAGATCAAGTCTCCTATAAAGAGAGAAAGGCATGACGCTAACTCCCGCTCCCAAGTCATATAAACAATTCTAACATAATTGTTCTTAATGGAGCATGAAATAGTAGGTATACCTGGATCTCCACGCTTCTTTGGAATCTTGCCATTAAAAGAATAGTTAGCAAGCATAGTGGAGATTTCCTCATTTGGAATCTTCCTTTTATTAGAGACAATATCTTTCATATATTTTGAATAAAGAGGCAATTTAATAGCATCAGTCAAAGGAATTTGCAAAAACAAAGGTTTCATCCATTCACAGAACTTATTATAGTGTTCTTTCTCTTTTGATTTGTGTTTCTTATCAGGAAAATGCATTGGTTTTTTCACCCAAGGTTCTTTCTCACTACCATGTTTATTAGCAATGAAATCTTCCTTAGTATACTTTTTATTCTTAGTATGTTTTTCAGGTTCCTTTTCACTTTCTTATTTATCAGAGGCATCACTTTTATCATCACCAGTTTCAGTTTCAGCATCAGAGATAGATGTACTATTAGGATCTTTAGCAGGTTCAGAGGGTTCTACAACGGTTCTATGCTTCTTCTTATTTTTCTTAGATTTAGTCCTAGCATCATTAGTTCGTTGAGAATCTTGTTCAATTCTTTTTGGATGTCTGAAAGAGCAAAGTCTATACCCCTGGTTTTGTGTGTTTGATTACAACACTTGAACAATCTCACCGTGTGCAAAGATTATCCTTGTTAGATTCGGTGACCTCGCTGGACACGTCAAGATCGGATACTGAAGCGTAGCGTATAGGTTTTCTGGTTTTGTGTGTGTATCGTGAGGTGACATGGTTGGAGAGGAAAAGAGGAGAAAAGAGTTTTTGTCAGGCTGGTACTACCGGTACCAGTAGCGGTAGTACCGCTACCCCTACTGGTACCGCCCCACGGTACCGCTCTGGTGTTTTTCCCTGAGATTGTCCCACAGAACAAGTTACGGTACCTTTACGGTACCTTGAGCGGTAGTACCGCTTAAGAGCGGTAGTACCGCTTAAGGTACCGCTTAAGTACCGTAACGGAAGTTACGGCCGTACCGCTCTGGTACCGCTTGGGATCCAGTAAGCTCTGGAGACCATTGCGGTACCTCGAGCGGTAGTACCGCTATGTGTCCACGTGGATAAGTGTAATATCCCAGGTAATGGGGTTACAAAAATAGAGGAAACAAATGTGTGCATTGCATTCATGCATAGAAAATCTGGGGAATTTTCGCGCTTTAAAGTAAAACAGTCACAGTAACTGAAGTTTCACTTGACCTTGGTGGAATTGAAGTAGCTCATCAAGTCAAGTGCTATAAACCTCAGTGTGACCTTTGTTCAAACCTAGTTTTGGATAGAGATGATTTGATCTAAGAGGTTAGATCACATGGAACTAACACCAACACAACAACACTTTAATCAATGATCAATTGCTTGATCTTATTAAAGATCACAACATGATATTCCTTGCCATAACATATGAACACCAATTCAATTGCAAATCAAGTAACAATAAAATAGAGAAACCATTCTTGACTTATGTTTTCCATGTCTTAAACTAATCTATGATCCTACCTTGAACCTCATGGTATTCATACCACTCCATTCGTGGAAACATAAAATGATATCAACTCTAGAATTATATGTTCTTCTCTATTCCAAATTATCATACATCAAACCTAGAGAGATGAGAGTTCTATATTAATTATTAGAGAAGCAATGACAAACCTTGAGCTAAACCCTAGATACACATCCATGCATCCAAACCCTTATCTTTAAGAAGAACCCTAGGATATTATTCAAGACAATTCCTAGAAAGAGAATCTATTTATGTTAAACATAGATGTTGATGATCACATCATTAACTATGGAGCCTAACCTTAGGTTAGTATTAAAGTACTTCCCCAAATGAGAGAGAGACCACTCATACCAATCTTAGCTTTACCTATTTAAGAATAAAGGACAACCATTGAACTAAAGTATTAGGAGATTAATCATTTCATCTTGGAGTGGTGAGACAACATAATATCACATGGAATAAGATTATATCCATGGATTGATAAGGAAAGGAGGAGATTAATCCAACCCAGATAGCCAAGTGGATTCCTAGCCTAGATACCTAAGGAAATATTAAGAACACCATAAACTCTAGAATAAACCATTCTTTATAAGAGAGCCCAAGTTATGGTGTTACACTCAAGTTAGTTGAGGCAACACTTGAATGTGAGGGAGAGAACTATCCATATACCAGATGATTATATCATCATTGATTAAGGAGAAACCTAACATAATATCTCAGGCATTCTCCTGGGATATAAACTTTAGAGGCAACCATAGTAGGCCCATCCTAGAAAGTGAAATAGAAGTACTATACCCCAGTTGATCAAGACAATGCTTGATCATAGAAATGAGAACCCATTCCTTGAGAGGTACCTTAGGAAGCCAAACCTTGATCATTCTAAATTGAGTAATAATCATAAACCCTAATAACTTTAAGAAAGGAGCTATTAAGAATAAGTGGCTCATGATAATTCCATGACAATGCTATGGAGAAATAGAAGAATAAGCCATAAGTTCAATCATATATAATAAGTAGATATCATTCACCACATGAAATTATAGGGAGATAACTAGTAAGCAACCCTAGGCTTACTTGGTGGATCACTTGGTGATCATAAGTAGAATCCTACCACATCTATATTTCATTTATTCCCCAATTAAGGAACTTAAGAAAACCTTAGAGTCAAACTCTATACTTTATATGGTGAGAAACCATTCATCCATACAACCAAAGTTAACTATAAAAAGAACCTTAACCACTTTAGTTACTTCAACGATAAATTTAGGATAGTAATAAAAGTCAATTGGTTGAAGATAAAACCAATTCTTAAGACCTTAGTAACTAAAGGAGAACATCAACTATTAAGTAAGTAACCACCTTATAATGGATAGGGGAGACTAAACCCTAGTTGATGCATCATTTGGGTGATAACAAATACAAACCTAGTACACAATTAAGTTCCAAACCTTGTGCCATTAGGTGAATATGATTAGAACCCTAGAATTGCTCACTAGTTAAAGCTTATGCTTAACTATGGAACTTAAGAATAACCTAGTGCTAAACCATATGATTAAAACCATATGTGGGATCAACCACTTATCCTTATAATTAATTAAGACCTCATAATAATCCTTAAAATACTTTGAGTAGAAATTATCCACATTTAATGATTCAAAAGAGAGTTGTGTTCCAAGGAGAAAAAGGAATTTCAAAGAACACATGGATTCATGGCTAAATTAAAATTTAAAGAGAAACCACAATGATACAAATAAACTCATGCCTATTTGCTATTTTGAGTAATTCCAAATGTATGAAATTCAATCAAATATGAAATACTTTCTTCAAATAAGAAAGTGGTCTAATAATCATTACACTAACTCTTAACAGAATTAACATATTGAAATACCTGCAAAATAGAAAAGAGTTAAAATATGAATTCAAATCTGAATTAAAAATAAAAATACAAAACATAAAATAGATAAAAGAGAAAAGGGATAAAAGCCTCACCTGGACCCTTACCTGGCCGAGCAGTCCACCAGCTGCCCAGCAGCATCGGCCCAACCCATCCCAGTACCTCTTCGTTGAAAAATCAACGAGAGGAGCTCGTCCTCATCCTCTCCAGTACGCATGTCGGCCAGCACGACACCGTGCTTCCCTTCTCCTCGTCGCTGGCGTCCTCTCCTTCACCGGCAGTGTGACGAGGCGCGCCCTGGCGCCATATAAAGGCTCGCGACGAACCCTAGTCCCCGGTTTCTTTCTCCTCTGCTCCATTTCTTCCCAGAAGCAAACCCTAGCTCGCCGGCCTCGTTCGTCGTCGTCGATTGGAGAACCTTCGAGCCACACCGTGAAGCCCTGGAGCTCCGCCAGGCCTGCAGCTACCTCCTCGTGGAGGCACGCTTGCCGGGAAGCCTCGAGGTCCTCGAATTGCAACCTCAATTCCCCGCCGGTCACCTTCAACCATCGCCATTCGCCGTCGACATAGACCTTCCCAAGCCTCGCCGACCTCACCAACGCGCTCCTGGTGAGCCTCTCGATCCCATCGCGTGCTTAGCCAGCTCGATTACCGCTCATAGCGTCGCCGCATCGTTCACCTGTTTCCGCCGCCACGGCACGTCGTCGCCGGTCACGCTCCGGTGACCGTTGTCCAGCGGCGCCGCCACCTGAGTGTTCACCACACTCACGCGCGTCGGATGTGCTAGACCGCATGGTCTTGCGCTCGCCTGGGCGACGAATTCGTCCTCGACTGGGCGCCGGCGGTGAGCTCCAGCGCCACGTCGTTGATTTTGACTTTTGGTCAAAAGACGTGTGGCAGCTGACGTGGCCACAGGCCCACCAGTCAGTGGCTAGGAGTAGTTATAACCCGGGTACATTTAGTCATTTCATTTAAATTTAATTCCAGAAAATTACTGCAACTCCAAATAAATTTAGAAAATTCAATTTAAGTCAGAAAAATGTAAATAAGATATTAAAATTCTTAGAAAAGAAAACTCTATCCAATAAAAATATAAAATGAAATTCTTATTTTTAATAAAAATTCAACTATTTAATACTTGTTATTTAAGCCTTTTATTTTAATTCTAAATGCTATAAAAATTCAATAATTAGAAAAACTTTCTAAATTAAATAAAAAACCAGCAAATAAATAAAGAAAACTTTAAAACTAATTTTATTTATTTGTTAATTTGATAAATCCTTATTAAAAAGATTTACACCCTGATTAAAAATTACCCTAAATTATTAATTGTTCAAAAATAACAAAATGGCAAATTCAATATTATTTTTATTTGCAAAGTTATTAATAACTTCATCCATAATGAAGTTATTAATCCAAGAACTAATTGACAATTAGGAAACCCTAAGTTCCATATTAAATTAAGAACACAAACCCATAATTTTATGTGGGGTACTAAAACCCTAATACCATTAGGAACCCTAGCTCCATTAATCAATTTGAAACCTAAATTGTTTCTAAACCTAAACCCTAGGTTAGAACATGTGATCATGATACTTTAATTTCATTCATAGCTCCATAGTAGCAACTAAACAATTGCCAAGTCTTCATAAAATAATAGAGACACATCTCTAATACTTTGGTATTACATATGTTCATGTTTAGCTGATCAAACAGGACCAACCCTAGTTCCTATCTTCTGAGACACCCAACTTAGTTATCCAAGCTTAGCATCACACCAATGTGATGAACCTCAGGAACAACTATGCCAAATCCTGAGCATTACCTAACTATATTCCACACTAAACCCTACTAGTGTTGGATACTTATCAACCAACCTATTTAGGAGCCAATTATTCCTTACTTAATAGAACCAACAGTAAAACCTAGACCACCTCAACCCTAATTGATATACTTCTTATTATTTAAGAAGTATGTTCTTCAAAAGTTATTCTTTTGAAGTAAATAAAGAAATCATCATCAACCCTGCTTATAAGAACCTATAAACCCTAGCTAGCTATCACCAATAAGATGAACCAATCCTGATAGCAACCTTGTATGAATAATTGCTTAGAATGCCCAGGCTTAATTCAACCTTACAAACCCTAGGTGTTGATGAATCCAACATTGTTGTGATCCATCTAATCCTTACCCTAGAAACTAGGTGGAACCAATAGTAAACCATAGAACTCCACAACCCTATTTATCATACTTGTTCCTTATGAAGGAACATGTTCTTCAAAAGTTATTCTTTTGAAGTATATGATAAGTAATCCCTAACCATGCCATATAGTACTCAAACCAATGATTGTTCATTACATGTTAGGATTATACCAAATCTTATTATTGTGTGCTATTAATATTATTGTTGTAATGTATTACACTACCTGTTTATGATACCAAGTAATCACACCTGAATAAGAACTTTGTTTGTGAACCACTCTAAAAGTGCAACACACCCTAAACAAATCATTTCAACTCACTAATACTAAATCATCGGGGTTAGATCACGCTTAGAGCGATTGCATCTCATACTTATGCATTATTGCATCCTTGCCAATCTTTTAAACATCGTCCTTACCGGACGATGATGCTATTTCAGAATTTGGAGTTATTACGTATCGAAGACCTTGTCTGCATAATCTTGCAGTCAAGAAAGGCAAGTTCATCACTTGCTCATGTCATTTGAGTATTTTTACCAAATTACTTACAAATTACTATGTTTATCACTATTGCATAAAAAGAAAAACCACTATTTTCATAACTATGAATATGACTAAGTGGTGGGCAATGGAACCATGGATTGTGTTGATATGGTGGAGGTTCCATTGCAAGGGTTTATATCCATCTAGGATTAAACAACAAATGTCGTCCAGTGATTCTTGTGCCGTAATACCCGTGTTAACCATAAGATCTGGAGTGGGACGGAATAGTCAATCGTATTTCCACCTCTCGTACATCAACGGATGCGCTTACCGTAGACACTTGACCCAGGTTGGGCAAGCGGTGGGGTGGGGATCCCATTCTAATTACCCACGGTAATGTGGTCTATGATGGGTTGCAGCTACCGACGAAGGAGTTTGGTTAACGAGTCCCAGACTGTCATCGTGGTCGGGGTCCATCCTTAATTGGTATAAGAGGACCGGCGAGGACCCAGGGTCAGGGTATGCAACAAAGGGTGGGTGTGCGAGGTAGCGGAGGAATATGATTGGCTAGACCTTATACCGGGCCTCACACCAAAGGAAGTATGGACGGGTTGCGCGCCCGGTTGGTACCAAGGTTAAGATCTCTTATGGGTAAAGCAACACACCTCTGCAGAGTGTAATGAATCGTGACCTGTCACTCCCTGGAACTGCGAACGCTACCGGAAAGGAACTCCATGAAGTTCTAGTAAACCGGTGAAGGCTGACGGACATAGTTCTTCTGAATAAAAGCAACCTTTTGAAGAAATGGTTATGAAAACCTGCATTGGTATTAGACTTTCTGGTCTAATGCCGTAGCTAGTGCATTAAACACCTCTTTCCTATAATGAACTTGTTGAGTACGCTCGTACTCATCCCACTCTTAAATCCCCTGCTTAGATATGGAGGCACCGAAGGAGGATCTACAGTGCAACTCGAAGGCCGAGGAGTCAACAACTACTTCATGAGACAGGACCTGTTAGAGGAGTCAGATACCACATCCAACAAGGAGAAAACCTAGTTTAGCAACAGAAGGGAACTAGCTTCCTAAACCTAGCTCCTATTTAGCTAGAATCTATTCTTAGCCTCTATAGCTAGTTAAATTCTTTACAAATAGAGTTCGTGATAAGACTAGACTACGAGTCGTTCTTCTGGAGTTTATTTGCAATTTTACCTCATTGTAAAGTAGGATGTTGTGATGATCTTTTGTAACAGAGTCAATGTTGTAATTCTATAGACATGCCTTGGACTCGCATATGTTTCTGTTGTACCACTCTGAGCGATATAATACTAGTGGAACGGTGTTTCATTGGTGTTATATCAGACTTGCATACTACACCATGCAGTGGTATGCCGGGTCACCACAGTTGGTATCAGAGCAAATGCTTTGACCTAGGATTAAAACCCTTTAGAGGAGACCTATAGGATTGGTAGTGTCTATAGGAAGTTGTCTTAGGTGAACCAAATATTCTTATGAATTGAGATGGATATTCACTTGAGAATAATCCTGACACATTTGAGTCAACCTTTCTTACTATCTTTCCTAAGTAAAGTTAGTTAGCTAATCCCAAGTATATAGTACACAACTAAGTCCTTAAAAACAATAGATGAGTAGATCACAGTTGGTATACAATACATGGTAGTCCAAAGAGAGGATACAACCATAAGGAAGATATCCTATTGGAAGATGTGTATCAACACTTGTGATGGTTAAGTAAGAGTTATCCAGACCTGTAATAGGAGTGATAACAAGTGATTAAGATATGTGTATAAGAAAGATATCCTATTAGAAGGTATAAACCAATACAAGTAATGAGTAAGTAAAAAAAAGGTGAACCAAATATTCTTATGACTTGAGATGGATATTCACTTGAGAATAATCCTGACACATTTGAGTCAACCTTTCTTACTATCTTTCCTAAGTAAAGTTAGTTAGCTAATCCCAAGTATATAGTACACAACTAAGTCCTTAAAAACAATAGATGAGTAGATCACAGTTGGTATACAATACATGGTAGTCCAAAGAGAGGATACAACCATAAGGAAGATATCCTATTGGAAGATGTGTATCAACACTTGTGATGGTTAAGTAAGAGTTATCCAGACCTGTAATAGGAGTGATAACAAGTGATTACGATATGTGTATAAGAAAGATATCCTATTAGAAGGTATAAACCAATACAAGTAATGAGTAAGTAAAAAAATTATCTAAACTTGTAAAACAACTGATAGTAAGTGATAAAAATATGAGTCATATGAGGTAGTATAGACCATGATGAGTCAATCATGGGAGGTAAGGAAGAGTGATAGGAATAAAATATGTATACATGGTAGAGTTGTTAATCATACATGATTCACCTGAGAATCGTTATGTGATGGACTAGAACGTCATAAATAATTAAGAAAAGTACAATAAGAAGTCAGGCCCTCAACAACAGTGCAAGATTTGTGTTCCAAAACCATGGGAACTGTGTCAAGCACATCAGAACCCTAGCCACATGGTAGAAACACTTGGAAGTATAGGAGCTATATCCTAATAAATAGGTATTTAGAGTAGACATGTTAGAACTAATTGTATCATAGGAAGTAGCCCTCATTAGCACGTATATATGGTATACTATTTTGTTAATACTTCCAAAGAAAGCTAGGTTAACTTCAACTATCCCAGGCCACTTTGTTTCAAGTTTATCTCCTTGCAAAATGTGCAATTAAGATAAATGTTGAGACAAATAGTAGAAATCCACATATTCGTGCTAACTATCACGATATAAACCTATCTTATGTGGTGTTATATACTACACATCAGAGCCTGATGCTTAGAGATGTCTTACTCAACTATTTTATTCAGGCTTATGATGGTGTGTATTATATGCACAAAGCTGAATCTTCTTGGATTTTATTGGATTTTCCTTGTTTGACTAGATCCATACATGAAGTTTGACTTTGATATGCAAATGCATGTTGCAATATCAAGTCCTTACTTGATATTATAGATCTAGAGGGTAATGGTATTCGTGTGAGGAAGTGACGAATTCTGAATATTTTATAGACAAGATGAAGGTTGACCAGTAAAAGGAAGCAAAGTTGTGGGAAGTAACCACAATACCCTGAAGGGAGTATTAATCAAGATTCATGCTTTACCTCAACAGAGGAGTACTTTAGGACGGAAGAAGCATGAATGTGATAAGTCTGGTAATTATGGTGAAGCTGAAGCAGATCCATAGTCAACATGGAAGAGGGAATGCATGGGAAATCACGTAGGATACTATATTCATAGTGTCAGCTAGTGGTTCTCTTGCAAAATAAACCCTGGATGAAGGAAGATGATATATGAAACCATAGCAGATATAAGAAGACCATAGTTGATATCAGAAGACAACAGTTGTGGTATAGGATCAATACCGCGAGATAAAGTAGAAGATGTCTCGTCCAGTTGATCAGAACCTATAATAGAATCCATTTTTAGATAACAAATAGCCACAATTGGTATCAAGTAGTCCATAATTGGATTATGCGTACCAAGAAGTGGGGAACAAATAAAATTTTGTCAGCCAAATAATTGTGACATTTAAACATTCAGTCGAAGGATTCAGGTTGGTTGTCCATGATCGTGTGGATACACCACAAAGATTCTTCGCGAGACCTTAGAAGAGTACAAACCATAAGCCAGACCCAGACCAATATTCCAGCCATAAGTACAATGGTTGGAAGAAAAAGGAGTTGAATACCATAAGTAAACTCAAAGGGGTAGAGTAAAGATTAAGTTGGATGTATAATGACTCAAAACTTTGAGTAAAATAGGAGAAGGAGGTCTGAACTGAGAGGTAGTTCGATCTTAATTTCATAAGATTGTTGAACACTACTTTCAGAAGGATGACAGACCAGAAGCCGTGGTTCATACCTCGAGGAAGTAAGAAGTGGACTATAACTTGAGAAAGTGAGTAATATCTACTAAGAAGTACTTAAGCTCAAGTCAGCTAATGTCAATGAAGTTGGACGAAGAAAATACCGTAGACCAAATACAATTCGAGAAGGCCAAAGACTGAAGGATGTTGACTATACCAAAACTAAAGTCCATTTGAAAGATTCCTTTCATGGAACCTAAAGAACCAAAATGGTTATAAATATCAATTATAAACCATGATTGGATGGACTAAATGAGTCTAATCCATTCTTAGAGAAATAAACCATCACGATCATTTCCATGGTAAGTACCTTACCAAGTACCATTATTGCACTTTTGGTAGTAAGGAAAAACAAAGACCTATTTATCAATTAGGAGTTTATTATCAAATTTGTCTTCAAATAAGACTAGCAGCACCAGAATAAGTCCCAATCATTGAATCTTCAATGGGAAAGGAAACAAGATTATGATATTGAAAGAAATCATGGAATTGAAGTAAGGAGCCATGATTCAGAGACAAACCCTAATAGATTCCAGGAAGAATCTGGACAAGCGATATATTCAATTATATCTAGTGAGATCACTACGGAGTTCGAGAAAAGTCGTAGTCTGCACAAGTCAGATCCACACTCCGGAAACGTGAGAGAGTTCAAACTTCGAGGACGAAGTTTAGTTTAAGGGGTAGAGACTGTAATATCCCAGGTAATGGGGTTACAAAAATAGAGGAAACAGATGTGTGCATTGCATTCATGCATAGAAAATCCGGGAATTTTCGCGCTTTAAAGTAAAACAATCCACAAGAATCGAAGTTTCACTTGACCTTGGTGGAATTGAAGTAGCTCATCAAGTCAAGTGCTATAAACCTTAGTGTGACCTTTGTTAAAACCTAGTTTTGGGTAGAGATGATTTGATCTAAGAGGTTAGATCACATGGAACTAACACCAACACAACAACACTTTAATCAATGATCAATTGCTTGATCTTATTAAAGATCACAACATGATATTCCTTGCCATAACATATGAACACCAATTCAATTGCAAATCAAGTAACAATAAAATAAAGAAACCATTCTTGACTTATCTTTTCCATGTCTTAAACTAATCTATGATCCTACCTTGAACCTCATGGTATTCATACCACTCCATTCGTGGAAACATAAAATGATATCAACTCTAGAATTATATGTTCTTCTCTATTCCAAATTATCATACATCAAACCTAGAGAGATGAGAGTTCTATATTAATTATTAGAGAACCAATGACAAACCTTGAGCTAAACCCTAGATACACATCCATGCATCCAAACCCTTATCTTTAAAAAGAACCCTAGGATATTATTCAAGACAATTCCTAGAAAGAGAATCTATTTATGTTAAACATAGATGTTGATGATCACATCATTAACTATGGAGCCTAACGTTAGGTTAGTATTAAAGTCCTTGCCCAAATGAGAGAGAGACCACTCATACCAATCTTAGCTTTACCTATTTAAGAACTAGTTGATACTCCGCGCGTTGCTGCGGGACACATAGTATTTTAAACAAAGAAAAACAATATAAATAGATCTACATAGGAATAACAACACTCAAGCTAAAAGCATGACTACCTATAGGAACAAAAATTAAGAACTCCTAAGTAAGAACTCCTTTCAAAAAAGAAAGTAAGAACTGGACTGCTTTTATTCATAAGAAGCGTTGATAAACTCTTATTATTCCATCATAAATATGTACATATTTGTTGGCATATTTATAAGTAAGTTCATCCACTACAATACAATTCCACCTGCATGCATATAGAAAGAAACATTTTTTTTAGAAAATGCTCCCTTATAACCAGTTGAAGAAATAATAGTGGAAATGTCTTCCATCTTTGTTTTGATTCAATACCTTCATGGGATTTTTGGGCTTGACCTACAAATAGGATTGTCCTAAATATTTCGGAAAAAAATGAGTGAACCATGCAGAAAAAAGACTTCTCACGTTATACAACAGAATAGAAAGCTAATGTTAAACCTTTTGGGAAGCGAGATGAATATGAAATTGTAGACGACTACATGTTTGTCCCACTATATAACCATCATGATACTAAAATCATTAGATCTATTTTTCATATGGTAGCATTACCGTCACTGTAGGATCTAAAGTGATCACCAGAATAGGCATGGCAAAATAATATGATTCAGAAGAAAAAAATGAAGGACGTTATGGATTCACCTATCCACGTACAATCCAGTATTCTAGCCCATCAAAATATATAAGCCATGTATATTCAGCTTCACGATGAACGATGCCTTTTTTATTGTGAAACAACCATGAAAATGAAAATATTAAATACATGTACGTTATGCAAACATGGTCACATAATTCATACCTGAAGTGTACTTGCAGCATAGCCAAGTTAATTCGTATCCATGCAGATGAATCGAGAAAAGACGTACCAAAATCTTCATAGCATAACAATTAGAATTTTCATCACCAATACGCATCTGGACAATTCAACCAGGATGATCTCTTACGCTGAATCTCAAAAGGTGAAGAAGCTTTGATATAGTCATCATGAACCATAGAAAGAGCATGCATCAAAACGAAACCGAAACTGTGTATCCGAGGAGATGAATAGACCGATATATAAGATTAATTGATGAAACCGATGCGTTAAATGTCCCTGCATAGTTTGTCCTCAAATGCTACATTAGCTGCAATTAGCATGTACTATGTGAATCCCACGGTGAAAAACGCGCACTGATCCTAGAAAGCGCAATCGAGAAACTCCATGAAACAAAAGGGCATCGTAAGCTGGAGAAATCAATAAACTGCAGAAACAGACTGTTCCATCATAGGCTGCTGCAGAAATCAGTCCAACCAGCAACGGACTGTTTCAAGAAGAAACTTAGACCGGTAGAAGTAGCCAAATAAATCCAAATTATCTGCAGAAATCATAAGAAATTGCTTAGTTACATTATCCAATGTAATTGCAATTCTCTGTTTGTTGAAAAATAAAAGGCGCCAGGGAGTATGCAGATTGGCCGGAGACATAGAAGACAGAGAGATATCTAATTGCAATTCTCTATTTGTAAAAATAAAAGGCACCAGGGAGTATGCAGATTGGCCGGAGACATAGAACACAGAGAGATATCTGAACCTGTGAAATAGCAACCATTGGGGAGAGGAAATGATTCAGATCGGGTTTCATATGTGTGAGGAAAAGGCATGGTGCCGGTTGAGAGAAGAGACGTGAGAGGAGGTCTTACTGCCTTGTTCGGCCAACGCAGCCATGGCATGGGCGATAGCTAGTCCTCTCCTTCATGATCCATCCTCCTCTGAGCGATGGCTCCTGCTAAACCGGTGGCGGAGTGGTGGAGTCCCGGAATTGAAGCCATCTTATACTTACAAATACATCTGCAGGAATCAATGAAACGACAAATGGCTTGGTAGGGTAGGCGAGGCGACAATGGTGGGCACAAATATGTAGCGTCCGAATCGCATGGTGGAATAGGTACCTGATTTTTTTTCTCTCCGGGGAATAGGGACGCTAACAGAGCACTATGGACGAAGGTTGCGATCAGGAGGGACAACAAATGACCGTCTATTTTAAATCGGATGGACAGAAACAATTAAGGTGATGTGGCTACACAAAATTTCAGCTTGCAAACATTAAATGCATATTAGTGGGGATGAACTTTATAGATATTATAGATAAATGACAACTATTGAACTAAAGTATTAGGAGATAAATCATTTCATCTTGGAGTGGCGAGACAACATAATATCACATGGAATAAGATTATATCCATGGATTGATAAGGAAAGGAGGAGATTAATCCAACCCAGATAGCCAAGTGGATTCCTAACCTAGATACCTAAGGAAATATTAAGAACACCATAAACTCTAGAATAAACCATTCTTTATAAGAGAGCCCAAGTTATGGTGTTACACTCAAGTTAGTTGATGCAACACTTGAATGTGAGGGAGAGAACTATCCATATACCAGATGATTATATCATCATTGATTAAGGAGAACCCTAACATAATATCTCAGGCATTCTCCTGGGATATAAACTTTAGAGGCAACCATAGTAGGCCCATCCTAGAAAGTGAAATAGAAGTACTATACCCCAGTTGATCAAGACAATGCTTGATCATAGAAATGAGAACCCATTCCTTGAGAGGTACCTTAGGAAGCCAAACCTTGATCATTATAAATTGAGTAATAATCATAAACCCTAAGAACTTTAAGAAAGGAGCTATTAAGAATAATTGGCTCATGATAATTCCATGACCATGCTATGGAGAAATAGAAGAATAAGCCATAAGTTCAATCCTATATAATAAGTAGATATCATTCACCACATGAAATTATAGGGAGATCAGTAGTAAGCAACCCTAGGCTTATATCCCAACCTTAACTTGTGGATAACTTGGTGATCAGAAGTAGAATCCTACCACATCTATATTTCATTTATTCCCCAATTAAGGAACTTAAGAAAACGTTAGAGTCAAACTCTATACTTTATATGGTGAGAAACCAATCATCCATATAACCAAAGTTAACTATAAAAAGAACCTTAACCACTTTAGTTACTTTAATGATAAATTTAGGATAGTAATAAAAGTCAATTGGTTGAAGATAAAACCAATTCTTAAGACCTTAGTAACTAAAGGAGAACATCAACTATTAAGTAAGTAACCACCTTATAATCGATAGGGGAGACTAAACCCTAGTTGATGCATCATTTGGGTGATCACAAATACAAACCTAGTACACAATTAAGTTCCAAACCTTGTGCCATTAGGTGAATATGATTATAACCCTAGAATTGCTCACTAGTTAAAGCTTATGCTTAACTATGGAACTTAAGAATAACCTAGTGCTAAACCATATGATTAAAACCATATGTGGGATCAACCACTTATCCTTATAATTAATTAAGACCTCATAATAATCCTTAAAATACTTTGAGTAGAAATTATCCACATTTAATGATTCAAAAGAGAGTTGTGTTCCAAGGAGAAAAAGGAATTTCAAAGAACACATGGATTCATGGCTAAATTAAAATTTAAAGAGAAACCACAATGATACAAATAAACTCATGCCTATTTGCTATTTTGAGTAATTCCACATGTATGAAATTCAATCAAATATGAAATACTTTCTTCAAATAAGAAAGTGGTCTAATAATCATTACACTAACTCTTAACAGAATTAACATATTGAAATACCTGCAAAATAGAAAAGAGTTAAAATATGAATTCAAATCTGAATTAAAAATAAAAATACAAAACAGAAAATAAATAAAAGAGAAAAGGGATAAAAGCCTCACCTGGACCCTTACCTGGCCGAGCAGCCCACCACCAGCCCAGCAGCATCGGCCCAACCCCGCCCAGTACCTCTTCGTTGAAAAATCAACGAGAGGAGCTCGTCCTCATCCTCTCCAGTACGCATGCCGGCCAGCACGACGCCGTGCTTCCCTTCTCCTTGTCGCTGGCGTCCTCACCTTCACCGGCAGTGTGACGAGGCGCGCCCTGGCGCCATATAAAGGCCCGCGACGAACCCTAGTCCCCGGTTTCTTCCTCCTCTGCTCCATTTCTTCCAAGACGCAAACCCTAGCTCGCCGGCCTCGTTCGTCGCCGTTGATTGGAGAACCTTCGAGCCAAACCGTGAAGCCCTGGAGCTCCGCCAGGCCTCCAGCTACCTCCTCGTGGAGGCACGCTTGCCGGGAAGCCTCGAGGTCCTCGAATTGCAACCTCAATTCCCCGCCGGTCACCTTCAACCGCCGCCATTCGCCGTCGACATAGACCTTCCCAAGCCTCGCCGACCTCACCAACGCGCTCCTGGTGAGCCTCTCGATCCAATCGCGTGCTTAGCCAGCTCGATTACTGCTCATAGCGTCGCCGCATCGTTCACCTGTTTCCGTCGCCACGGCACGTCGTCGCCGGTCACGCTCCGGTGACCGTTGTCCAGCGGCGCCGCCACCTGAGTGTTCACCACACTCACGCGCGTCGGATGTGCTAGACCGCATGGTCTCGCGCTCGCCTGAGCGACGAATTCGTCCTCGACTGAGCACCGACGGTGAGCTCCAGCGCCACGTCGTCGATTTTGACTTTTGGTCAAAAGACGCGTGGCAGCTGACGTGGCCACAGGCCCACCAGTCAGTGGCTAGGAGTAGTTATAACCCGGGTACATTTAGTCATTCAATTTAAATTTAATTCCAAAAAATTAATGCAAATCCAAATAAATTTAGAAAATTCAATTTAAGTCAGAAAAATGTAAATAAGATATTAAAATTCTTAGAAAAGAAAACTCTATCCAATAAAAATATAAAATGAAATTCTTATTTTAATAAAAATTCAATTATTTAATACTTTTTATTTAAGCCTTTTATTTTAATTCTAAATTCTATAAAAATTCAATAATTAGAAAAACTTTCTAAATTAAATAAAAAACCAGCAAATAAATAAATAAAACATTAAAACTAATTTTATTTATTTGTTAATTTGATAAATCCTTATTAAAAAGATTTACACCCTGACTAATAATTACCCTAAATTATTAATTGTTCAAAAATAACAAAATGGCAAATTCAATATTATTTTTATTTGCAAAGTTATTAATAACTTCATCCATAATGAAGTTATTAATCCAAGAACTAATTGACAATTAGGAAACCCTAAGTTCCATATTGAATTAAGAACACAAACCCATAATTTTATGTGGGATACTAAAACCCTAATACCATTAGGAACCCTAGCTCCATTAATCAATTTGAAACCTAAATTGTTTCTAAACCTAAACCCTAGGTTAGAACATGTGATCATGATACTTTAATTTCATTCATAGCTCCATAGTAGCAACTAAACAATTGCCAAGTCTTCATAAAATAATAGAGACACATCTCTAATACTTTGGTATTACATATGTTCATGTTTAGCTGATCAAACATGACCAACCCTAGTTCCTATCTTCTGAGACACCCAACTTAGTTATCCATGCTTAGCATCACACCAATGTGATGAACCTCAGGAACAACTATGCCAAATCCTGAGCATTACCTAACCATATTCCACACTAAACCCTACTAGTGTTGGATACTTATCAACCAACCTATTTAGGAGCCAATTATTCCTTACTTAATAGAACCAACAGTAAAACCTAGACCACCTCAACCCTAATTGATATACTTCTTATTATTTAAGAAGTATGTTCTTCAAAAGTTATTCTTTTGAAGTAAATAAAGAAATCATCATCAACCCTGCTTATAAGAACCTATAAACCCTAGCTAGCTATCACCAATAAGATGAAGCAATCCTGATAGCAACCTTGTATGAATAATTGCTTAGAATGCCCAGGCTTAATTCAACCTTACAAACCCTAGGTGTTGATGAATCCAACATTGTTGTGATCCATCTAATCCTTACCCTAGAAACTAGGTGGAACCAATAGTAAACCATAGAACTCCACAACCCTATTTATCATACTTGTTCCTTATGAAGGAACATGTTCTTCAAAAGTTATTCTTTTGAAGTATATGATCAGTAATCCCTAACCATGCCATATAGTAATCAAACCAATGATTGTTCATTACATGTTAGGATTATACCAAATCTTATTATTGTGTGCTATTAATATTATTGTTGTAATGTATTACACTACCTGTTTATGATACCAAGTAATCACACCTGAATAAGAACTTTGTTTGTGAACCACTCTAAAAGTGCAACACACCCTAAACAAATCATTTCAACACACTAATACTAAATCATCGGGGTTAGATCACGCTTAGAGCGATTGCATCTCATACTTATGCATTATTGCATCCTTGCCAATCTTTTAAACATCGTCCTTACCGGACGATGATGCTATTTCAGAATTTGGAGTTATTACGTATCAAAGACCTTGTCTGCATAATCTTGCATTCAAGAAAGGCAAGTTCATCACTTGCTCATGTCATTTGAGTATTTTTACCAAATTACTTACAAATTACTATGTTTATCACTATTGCATAAAAAGCAAAACCACTATTTTCATAACTATGAATATGACTAAGTGGTGGGCAATGGAACCATGGATTGTGTTGATATGGTGGAGGTTCCATTGCAAGGGTTTATATCCATCTAGGATTAAACAACAAATGTCGTCCAGTGATTCTTGTGCCGTAATACCCGTGTTAACCATAAGATCTGGAGTGGCACGGAATAGTCAATCGTATTTCCACCTCTCGTACATCAACGGATGCGCTTACCGTAGACACTTGACCCAGGTTGGGCAAGCGGTGGGGTGGGGATCCCATTCTAATTCCCCACGGTAATGTGGTCTATGATGGGTTGCAGCTACCGACGAAGGAGTTTGGTTAACGAGTCCCGCATCGTCGTCGTGGTCGGGGTCCATCCTTAATTGGTATAAGAGGACCGGCGAGGACCCAGGGTCGGGGTATGCAACAAAGGGTGGGTGTGCGAGGTAGCGGAGGAATATGATTGGCTATGACCTTATACCGGGCCTCACACCAAAGGAAGTGTGGAAGGGTTGCGCACCCGGTTGGCACCAACGTTAAGATCTCTTATGGGTAAAGCAACACACCTCTGCAGAGTGTAATGAATCGTGATCTGTCACTCCCTATTCCGGGATTTGGAACTGTGAACGCTGCCGTAAAGGAACTCCATGAAGTTCTAGTAAACCGGTGAAGGCTGACGGACATAGTTCTTCTAAATAAAAGCAACCTTTTGAAGAAATGGTTATGAAAACCTGCATTGGTATTAGACTTTCTGGTCTAATGTCATAGCTAGTGCATTAAACACCTCTTTCCTATAATGAACTTGTTGAGTACGCTCGTACTCATCCCACTCTTAAATCCCCTGCTTAGATATGGAGGCATCGAAGGAGGATCTACAGTGCAACTCGAAGGCCGAGGAGTCAACAACTACTTCATGAGACAGGACCCTGTTAGAGGAGTCAGATACCACATCCAACAAGGATAAAACCTAGTTTAGCCATAGAAGGGAACTAGCTTCCTAAACCTAGCTCCTATTTAGCTAGAATCTATTCTTAGCCTCTATAGCTAGTTAAATACTCTACAAATAGAGTTCGTGATAAGACTAGACTACGAGTCATTCTTCTGGAGTTTATTTGCAATTTTACCTCATTGTAAAGAGGATGCTGTGATGATCTTTTGTAACAGAGTCAATGTTGTAATTCTATAGACATGCCTTGGACTCGCATATGTTTCTGTTGTACGACTCTGAGTGATATAATACTAGTGGAACGGTGTTTCATTGGTGTTATATCAGACTTGCATACTACACCATGCAGTGGTATGCTGGGTCACCACAATAAGTTCTGTGGGATTTCAAATCCAGAGCGGTAGTTGATGTCTACGGGTGCTTCTATTCTTGTAGACAGTGTTGGGCCTCCAAGAGCAGAGGTTTGTAGAACAGCAGCAAGTTTCCCTTAAGTGGATCACCCAAGGTTTATCGAACTCAGGGAGGAAGAGGTCAAAGATATCCCTCTCATGCAACCCTGCAACCACAAAGCAAGAAGTCTCTTGTGTCCCCAACACACTGATACGTCTCCGACGTATCGATAATTTCTTATGTTCCATGCCACATTATTGATGATATCTACATGTTATATGCACATTATATGTCATATTTATGCGTTTTCCGGAACTAACCTATTGACGAGATGCCGAAAGGCCGCTTGTCGTTTTCGCTGTTTTTGGTTTCGTAAATCCTAGTAACGAAATATTCTCGGAATTGGACGAAATCAACGCCTGTGTTCCTATTTTGCCCGGAAGCATCCGTAACACCCGAGAGTCGCCGGAGGGGGGCCACACAGGCCCCGCGATGATAGGCCGGCGCGGCCCAGGCCCTGGCCACGCCGCCTTATGCTGTCGTCGCCCCGTTGACCCTCCGACTCCGCCTCTTCGCCTATATAAAGGTCCCAGACCTAAAACCTCGATACGAAAAAAGCCACGGTACGAGAAACCTTCCAGAGCCGCCGCCATCGCGAAGCCAAGATCTGGGGGATAGGAGTCTCCGTTCCCGCACGCCGCCGGGACGGGAAGTGCCCCGGAAGGCTCCTCCATCGACACCACCGCCATCTCCATCAACGCTGCTATCTCCCATGAGGAGGGAGTAGTTCTCCATCGAGGCTCGGGGTTGTACCGGTAGCTATGTGGTTAATCTCTCTCCTATGTGCTTCAATACAATAGTCTCATGAGCTGCCTTACATGATTGAGATTCATATGATGATGCTTGTAATCTAGATGTCATTATGCTAGTCAAGTGGGTTTTACTTATGTGATCTCCGGAGACTCCTTGTCCCACGTGTGTAAAGGTGACAAGTGTGTGCACCGTGTGGGTCTCTTAGGCTATATTTCACGTAATACTTATTCACCGTTATGAATGGCATAGTGAAGTGCTTATTAATATCTCTTTATGATTGCAATGTGTTTTGTATCACAATTTATCTATGTGCTACTCAAGTGATGTTATTAAAGTAGTTTTATTCCTCCTGCACGGTGTAATGGTGACAGTGTGTGCATCCGTGTTAGTACTTGGCGTAGGCTATGATTGTGATCTCTTGTAGATTATGAAGTTAATTATTGCTATGATGGTATTGATGTGATCTATTCCTCCTACATGGTGTGAAGGTGACAGTGTGCATGCTATGTTAGTACTTGGTTTAGTCGTGTTGATCTTTCATGCACTCTAAGGTTATTTAAATATGAACATTGAATATTGTGGAGCTTGTTAACTCCGGCATTGAGGGTTCGTGTAATCCTACGCAATTAGTGGTGTTCATCATCCAACAAGAGAGTGTAGAGTATGCATTTATTTATTCTGTTATGTGATCAAAGTTGAGAGTGTCCACTAGTGAAAGTCTAATCCCTAGGCCTTGTTCCTAAATATCGCTATCGCCGCTTGTTTACTCGTTTTATCGCGTTACTACTGCTGCGTTAGTACTGCTTGTTTATCGTCCCGGGCAAAGCACTTTTCCGGTGCCGTTGCCACTGCTCATACTTATTTATACCACCTGTATTTCACTATCTCTTCGCCGAACTAGTGCACCTATTAGGTGTGTTGGGGACACAAGAGACTTCTTGCTTTGTGGTTGCAGGGTTGCATGAGAGGGATATCTTTGACCTCTTCCTCCCCGAGTTCGATAAACCTTGGGTGATCCACTTAAGGGAAACTTGCTGCTGTTCTACAAACCTCTGCTCTTGGAGGCCCAACACCTGTCTACAAGAATAGAAGCACCCGTAGACATCAAGCTATTTTCCGGCGCCCGTTGCCGGGGAGGAAAGGTAAAAGGTACTCACACTCCGGATCTCGGCTACTAAGCTATTTTCGCCGTTGTAAGTACTCGAAGCTATTCCCTTTAGATCCTGCAATTGCATCTTTTTGTTTCTTGTTTACACTAGTTAGGCATAATGGACACCAATGAGCTTCTTATTCTATTTTTCCTGATTTAAGACATGGATGGTTTGATGCGAAAATTAAAAAACCTATGGAACATATTAGTATGAACGCTTTGAACACCATTGTTGCTAATAATATGGAAAATTCTAAGCTTGGGGAAGCTGGCTTTGATGAGCATGATATTTTTAGTCCCCCAAGCATTGAGGAGAAAATTTTCTTTGATGATACTTTGCCTCCTATTTATGATGATTATAATGATAGTGGTCTTTTGGTGCCACCTACTATGGAGAGTAAATTTTGTTGTGATTATACTATGCCTCCTATATTTGATGATGAGAATAATAATGATAGCTACTTTGTTGAATTTGCTCCCACTACAACTAATAAAATTGATTATGCCTATGTGGAGAGTAATAATTTTATGCATGAGACTCATGATAAGAATGCTTTATGTGATAGTTATATTGTTGAGTTTGCTCATGTTGCTACTGAAAGTTATTATGAGAGAGGAAAATATGGTTGTAGAAATTTTCATGTTACTAAAACACCTCTCTATATGCTGAAATTTTTGAAGTTACACTTGCTTTATCTTTCTATGCTTGTTGCATCATGCTTCATGAATTTGTTTATTTACAAGATTCCTATGCATAGGAAGCATGTTAGACTTAAATTTGTTTTGAATTTTCCTCTTGATGATCTCTTTTGCCTCAAATACTATTTCTTGCGAGTGCATCATTAAAACTGCTGAGCCCATCTTAATGGCTATAAAGAAAGAACTTCTTGGGAGATAACCCATGTGTTTATTTTGCTACAGTACTTCTATTTTGTATTTGTGTCTTGGAAGTTGTTAACACTGTAGCAACCTCTCCTTATCTTAGTTTTGTTGCATTGTTGTGCCAAGTAAAGTCTTTGATAGTAAGGTTCATACTAGATTTGGATTACTGCGCAGAAACAGATTTCTTGTTGTCACGAATCTGGGCCTAATTCTCTGTAGGTAACTCAGAAAATTATTCCAATTTACGTGAGTGATCCTCAGATATGTACGCAACTTTCATTCAATTTGAGCATTTTCATTTGAGCAAGTCTGGTGCCTCAATAAAATCCATCTTTACGGACTCGTTCTGTTTTGATAGATTCTGCCTTTTATTTCGCATTGCCTCTTTTGCTATGGTGGATGAATTTCTTTGTTCCATTAATGTCCAAGTAGCTTTATGCAATGTCCGGAAGTGTTAAGAATGATTGTGTCACCTCTGAACATGTTAATTTTTATTGTCCACTAACCCTCTAATGAGTTGTTTCGAGTTTGGTGTGGAGGAAGTTTTCAAGGATCAAGAAAGGAGTATGATACAATATGATCAAGGAGAGTGAAAGCTCTAAGCTTGCGGATGCCCTGGTGGTTCACCCCTGCATATTCTAAGAAGACTCAAGCGTCTAAGCTTGGGGATGCCCAAGGCATCCCCTTCTTCATCGACAAATTATCAGGTTCCTTCTCTTGAAACTATATTTTTATTCGGTCACATCTTATGTACTTTACTTGGAGCGTCTGTGTGCTTTTGTTTTTGTTTTAGTTTGAATAAATTCTTGTGTGGGAGAGAGACACGCTCCGCTGGTTCATATGAACACATGTGTTCTTAGCTTTTAATGTTCATGGCGAAGGTTGAAACTCGCTTCGTTCATTGTTATATGGTTGGAAACGGAAAATGCTACATGTAGTAATTGGTAAAATGTCTTGGATAATTTGATACTTGGCAATTGTTGTGCTCATGTTTAAGCTCTTGCATCATATACTTTGCACCCATTAATGAAGAAACACCTAGAGCTTGCTAAATTTGGTTTGCATATTTGGTCTCTCTAAAGTCTAGATAATTTCTAGTATTGAGTTTTGAACAACAAGGAAGACGGTGTAGAGTCTTATAATGTTTACAATATGTCTTTTATGTGAGTTTTGCTGCACCGGTTCATCCTTGTGTTTGTTTCAACTAACCTTGCTAGCCTAAACCTTGTATCGAGAGGGAATACTTCTCATGCATCCAAAATCGTTGAGCCAACCACTATGCCATTTGTGTCCACCATACCTACCTACTACATGGTATTTCTCCGCCATTCCAAAGTAAATTGCTTGAGTGCTACCTTTAAATAATTCAAAATTTATCACCTCTGATTTGTGTCAATGTTTTATAGCTCATGAGGAAGTATGTGGTGTTTTATCTTTCGATCTTGTCATTTACTTCGACGGACTTTCACAATGGACTAGTGGCTTCATCCGCTTATCCAATAATTTTGCAAAAAGATCCGGCAATGGGGTTCCCAGCCCCAATTAATTAACTTGCATTAATAATTCTCTTCACATGTTTTGCTCGATTCATCGGTAAGCAACTTAATTTTGCAAATAGACACTCCTTCATGGTATGTGATTGTTGGAAGGCACCCGAGGATTCGGTTAGCCATGGCTTGTGTAAGCAAAAGGTTGGGAGGAGTGTCATCCATAAATAAAGAAAAACTAAACTAAAGTACATGTGTAAACAAAAGAGAAGAGGGATGATCTACCTTCGCCGGTAGAGATAACGTCCTTCATGGGAGCCGCTCTTGAAAGTCCGGTTGATGAGGTAGTTAGAGTGCCCACTACCATTCGTTGACAACAACAAACACCTCTCAAAATTTTACTTTTATGCTCTCTATATGTTTTCAAAACCAAAGCTCTAGCACAAATATAGCAATCAGTTAACTGTCCTGAAATCATAAGTCGTTCACACAACA
>NC_061508.1:144185610-144264585 GCF_022539505.1 Lolium rigidum | reverse complement strand
ATATGCTTGTGATTCTAGTTGTATTCTATTTCAATACCTTTTCTTTGATTATTTATGAGTTAGCTCTTGTAAAGGCTGTAATACCAATACAGTACTATTCATAGAAAAGTCTTGCCCCTTGTTCATATTTACTCATTATCATTAGTAACATGATCTTCACATTATATATTTAAATGTTATCATCGTAGAGTTCATGGTAATATCATGAAATTATCTTTGTTTGTCGGATTTTGCACATAGGACATTCAGACTAACTTACGAGGATGCAGTCGATCTCGCGTGGTGTTTATGCTGTTCTACATACACATATTGATGATGCCTGCATGTTTCATGCACTTTGTCATATTGTTATTTCAGAATTCTTTCTATTGTTGCCAATCTTGAAGAACAGTTATTTGTTTCAAGCATTTTGTTTGAAATCTCGTGTGAAAATATTCTAAAATCAAGAAGAAAAGAAGTGGCGGTGAAATAAGATTGGGGTCTATTTTGCCCGAACTATTGAAGATAAAAGGAGATGATGGTGTAATATGTCTGCCGAACCGTAGCGGTAAGGAAGGAGCGCGCTCTGGTGTGGGCCCCTAAACTGAATGCAGCGTGGCCTACCAAAGCTCGTCGGCGAAAACCACCGTCGAAAGCCGATAAACCTTATGCGAGGCAGCGCCGCTGTGATCATCTGGGGATCTGCGATCTCCATAAGTACCTAAGGAAGAGTTCGGCATCTCTGGAGACTCTGCAGCGTGTTCTTCAGCGTTGATGAGTGAGTAGTTCACCCCTGGACTATGGGTCCATAGCAGTAGCTAGATGGTTGTCTTCTCCTCATTGTGCTTCATTGATTGGATCTTGTGAGCTGCCTAACATGATCAAGATCATCTATCTGTAATACTCTATGTTGTGTTTGTCGGGATCCGATGGATAGAGAATACCATGTTATGTTAATTATCAAGTTATTACATATGTGTTGTTTATGATCTTGCATGCTCTCCGTTATTAGTAGAGGCTCTGGCCATGTTTTTGCTCTTAACTCCAAGAGGGAGTATTTATGCTCGATAGTGGGTTCATGCTCGCATTGACACCGGGACAGATGATGTAAAGTTCTAAGGTTGTGTTGTGCTGTTGCCACTAGGGATAAAACATTGGAGCTATGTCTAAGGATGTAGTTGTTGATTACATTACGCACCATACTTAATGCAATTGTCTGTTGCTTTGCAACTTAATACTGGAAGGGGTTCGGACGATAACCTGAAGGTAGACTTTTTAGGCATAGATGCAGTTGGATGGCGGTCTATGTACTTTGTTGTAATGCCCAATTAAATCTCACTGTACTTATCATGACATGTATGTGCATTGTTATGCTCTCTCTATTTGTCAATTGCCCGACTGTAATTTGTTCACCCAACATGCTTTTATCTTATGGGAGAGACACCTCTAGTGAACTGTGGACCCCGGTCCATTCTTTAATACTGAAATACAAATCTGCTGCAATACTTGTTTTACTCGTTTTCTCTGCAAACAATCATCTTCCACACAATACGGTTAATCCTTTGTTACAGCAAGCCGGTGAGATTGACAACCTCATTGTTTCGTTGGGGCAAAGTACTTTGGTTGTGTTGTGCAGGTTCCACGTTGGCGCCGGAATCTCTGGTGTTGCGCCGCACTACATCCCGCCGCCATCAACCTTCAACGTGCTTCTTGGCTCCTCCTGGTTCGATAAACCTTGGTTTCTTTCTGAGGGAAAACTTGCTGCTGTGCGCATCATACCTTCCTCTTGGGGTTCCCAACGAACGTGTGAAATACACGCCATCAGGTGCCGCCTCCGTTGCGTCTTGCTGAACGCCTGCTGCTGTCAATGCGTGAGGTGGGCCGCCCAATGTCTGTGGATGAGGACTCCCTCTCTCATTTGGAGACGCCGGTCAGGATGTCCTTTGGCTGCCGCAAACGAGATGTACTCCCAGATTCTATTACTCTTTTCGTCAACCTCCAAGGGTACCGTATCAAGATCCTTCGCGAGACCGCTGCTGCTGAAGACTCCCCCCAAGGGCTCCCCTAGCTTCCCTCCGGCGATGACAACGGGAACGTGAAGATGACCGCAAAGAAACGTACGATGGCCGTTGGGATGGGCGGCGGGGCAAGCACTTGAAAGAGAAACGAGCCGCCGCCTCGCGCCGAGCAAGGGAGGAAGCGGCCCGCGGAAATCGGTGCCGCTCAACGCTGCGCCTCTCTCCTCCTCGCGGACGACGCGGCGCTTCTCACCATACCTGCCTCTGCTCGCAGCCAGTACGGCTCCAATCTAACCCCCACAGGCAACATCTTTCCCCTCGTGGCGCAAATTATCAAGGCCTCGGTTCCCACAACCTCCAAGCACCAGCCTCCTGAGGCCTCTGACAGTGACTTGCTCCTCCAACTTGACCTCCCTGAGGACCTGACGTCGGGAGAACGGGTCTCGCCGACCCCTGGAAAAGCCCTGAGGATGTCCGAGGAGGATAGAGCGGAGGTGGGCTGGGTCACCCCTCCCTCTGTTACGTCTGATCAGGAATATAGGTGGAACATCGAGCGCAGGAGCAAGAGCAACCATGATCGCCCCTCTAGAAGACTGATGCTGGAAGCGGCGGAGGCTGAAGCCACGGTGGAGACACCTGCGCCTCCTCCTTCGCTGGACCTGCACCATGCTCCCGCCATCTCTAAGGGCGGCTCACCTTCCTCGGGCCAACTGCTGCTGCTGGATGCCCCAATCCCAGCCCTGGGGGTTGCTGTTGCTCGCGCGCCGCGCTCCAAGGCCCCTCCGGTGGAGGCGCAACGCAAGAGTGTGAGAGCAAAAGGGACTTCTGATGGCCCGGTCCTGGAACGTGCCATCCGCGCCACTGCTGAGAAGAACTCCATGTCCAAGAGCCCCATCGAGGATTCCGCTGCACTGTCCTCCGCCATGCCTGCTCCAGGTAATTCCAACCTTCCCTCTTCCTTTGTCGCTTTCCAAGATTCGTCGGTTCAGCATCTTGTTAAGGTGGCTAGAGATAGCTGCATCCTGTTTAAATCCTCGGAGGGGTCGCCTGCCCACGCGGTGACTCTTCTCCAAGCTCGTGAGCGTGCCCAGGCCGAACTGCTCTCAGCTAGGCAAAAGATTGAAGAGGAAAAGGCTAAAGACAAGGAAGAAGTAGTGCGGACAAGTGCTCGACCAAAGGGAGGAAAGTACTTGCCCGTAGGCTGGTTCCGAGGGGGAACCATGCTCGGGCCCTGGCAAAACAAAGAAGCTTGCTCCCAAGAAGCGAAGGATCGCGCGCAGACCTACCCCGGTTGGGCACCGGCCGTTAACCCGCCGAGCACGGGCGCTTAGCATGGTTTCCCAATGAGGGCCCTCTTCTGGAATATCAGGGGGTTCGGCCGCAGAGGGAGGCGAACCCTGCTCAAAGATTACCTCAGACTTCACCGTATTGATCTGGTCCTTCTTCAAGAAACTATTAAACAAGACTTCACGGACGCCGAGCTTGCCAGCCTTGAGGTGGGAGAGAAATTCTTCTGGTCATGGCTCCCAGCGAATGGCCACTCGGGAGGCATGCTGTTGGCAGTTAGGGACAGTTTGTTTGAAGTGGGGAGAATGGACAAGGGTCAATTCTTCCTTAGCCTATCTATTCTGCATCATGCTACCAAGAAAAAGCTTGAAGTCATAGGTATCTACGGCCCTGCAGACCATGCCCGTTCTAGAGGGTTCCTGGCCGAGATTACGGCCAAAATCGCCAACTGTGACTTGCCGATCCTCATGGGTGGGGACTTCAACCTTATCAGAGCGGCGGAAGATAAGAACAACGATAATGTCAACTGGACCCTTATTGATCTCTTCAACGACAGCATTGCTTCTTGGGCCCTAAGAGAAATCCCGCGCACTGGGGCGCGTTTCACTTGGTCTAACCGTCAGATTAATCCTGTCCGCTCCGCTTTCGGACCGTGTCTTTGTCTCTGCATCCTTTGAAGCTATTTTCCCTCTTTGCTCTCTTGCTGCCGAGACCTGCCTTGGCTCTGATCACACGCCTCTCGTTTTTGACACCGGGGAGGGCTTCCCCGTTCGTTCTAATCGATTCTTCTTCGAGTCCAGCTGGTTTGAGCGCCCCGATTTTGTCCCTCTTGTCCAGTTTACATGGGCCAGGCTGCTGTCCAAGGTGGGCGGCCGAGACATCATCGACTGGTGGTCGTTCATGTCATCGGGCCTAAGACAGTACTTGAGGGGATGGAATCAGAACCTTGGTAGGGACACCAAGGCCACAAAGAACGCGCTCCTCACTCGCATTGCTCGGCTTGATGTGCCTGGCCGACTCTTCCGGTTTGGACGAAGACGCCCGGGCATCTAGATATCACCTCGAGGAGCAAGCTGCCGCATATATATAAGATTGAAGAGGAACACTGGAGGCAGCGAGGCAGGGTCAGGTGGGCTCTGCAGGGAGATGCAAACACAGCCTATTTTCACGCAGTTGCCAACGGCAGAAGAAGGAAATGCAATATTTCAGCGTTAGTTGATACGTCTCCGACGTATCGATAATTTCTTATGTTCCATGCCATATTATTGATGATACCTACATGTTTTATGCACACTTTATGTCATATTCGTGCATTTTCTGGAACTAACCTATTAACAAGATGCCGAAGAGCCGCTTCGTTGTTTTCGCTGTTTTTGGTTTCAGAAATCCTTGTAACGAAATATTCTCGGAATTGGACGAAATCAAGACCCGGGGGCCTATTTTGCCACGAACCTTCCGAAGACCGAAAGGGATACGAAGTGGGGCGACGAGGCGCCGCCACCATAGGGCCGCGCGGCCAAGGGGGCCCGCGCCGCCTATGGTGTGGGCCCCTCGTCAGCCCTCCGATTCCGCCCTTCCGCCTACTTAAAGCCTCCGTCGCGAAACCCACGATGCGAAAAACCACGATACGGAAAACCTTCCAGAGACGCCGCCGCCGCCAATCCCATCTCGGGGGATTCTGGAGATCTCCTCCGGCACCCTGCCGGAGAGGGGATTCATCTCCAGGAGGACTCTACACCGCCATGGTCGCCTCCGGAGTGATGAGTGAGTAGTTCATCCCTGGACTATGGGTCCATAGCAGTACCTAGATGGTTGTCTTCTCCTCATTGTGCTTCATTGTTGGATCTTGTGAGCTGCCTAACATGATCAAGATCATCTATCTGTAATACTCTATGTTGTGTTTGTCGGGATCCGATGGATAGAGAATACCATGTTATGTTAATTATCAAGTTATTGCATATGTGTTGTTTATGATCTTGCATGCTCTCCGTTATTAGTAGAGGCTCTGGCCAAGTTTTTGCTCTTAACTCCAAGAGGGAGTATTTATGCTCGATAGTGGGTTCATGCCCGCATTGACACCTGGGATAGTGACGAGAAAGTTCTAAGGTTGTGCTGTGTCTTGTTGCCACTAGGGATAAAACATTGGCGCTATGTCCGAGGATGTAGTTGTTGATTACATTACGCACCATACTTAATGCAATTATCTGTTGCTTTGCAACTTAATACCTGGAAGGGGTTCGGACGATAACCTGAAGGTGGACTTTTTAGGCATAGATGCAGTTGGATGGCGGTCTATGTACTTTGTCGTAATTCCCAATTAAATCTCACTGTACTTATCATGACATGTATGTGCATTGTTATGCTCTCTCTATTTGTCAATTGCCCGACTATAATTTGTTCACCCAACATGCTTTTATCTTATGGGAGAGACACCTCTAGTGAACTGTGGACCCCGGTCCATTCTTTTATACTCGAAATACAAATCTGCTCGCAATACTTGTTTTTACTGTTTTCTTGCAAACAATCATCTTCCACACAATACGGTTAATCCTTTGTTACAGCAAGCCGGTGAGATTGACAACCTCACTGTTTCGTTGGGGCAAAGTACTTTGGTTGTGTTGTGCAGGTTCCACGTTGGCACCAGGATCTCCGGTGTTACGCCGCACTACATCCCGCCGCCATCAACCTTCAACGTGCTTCTTGACTCCTCCTGGTTCGATAAACCTTGGTTTCTTTCTGAGGGAAAACTTGCTGCTGTGCGCATCATACCTTCCTCTTGGGGTTCCCAACGAACGTGTGAGTTACACGCCATCAAGCTCTTTTTACGGCGCCGTTGCCGGGAGATCAAGACACGCTGCAAGGGGAGTCTCCACTTCCCAATCTCTTTACTTTGTTTTTGTCTTGCTTTATTTTATTTACTACTTTGTTTGCTGCATTATATCAAAACACAAAAAAATTAGTTGCTAGCTTTACTTTATTTACTTGTCTTGCACTCTATATCAAAAACACAAAAAAATTAGTTTACTTGCATTTACTTTATCTTGTTTGCTTTATTTACTACTTGCTAAAATGGCTACCCCTGAAAATACTAAGTTGTGTGACTTCACTAGCACAAATAATAATGATTTCTTATGCACACCTATTGCTCCACCTGCTACTACAGCAGAATTCTTTGAAATTAAACCTGCTTTACTGAATCTTGTCATGAGAGAGCAATTTTCTTGTGTTAGTTCTGATGATGCTGCTGCCCATCTCAATAATTTTGTTGAATTGTGTGAAATGCAAAAGTATAAAGATGTAGATGGTGACATTATAAAATTAAAATTGTTTCCTTTCTCATTAAGAGGAAGAGCTAAAGATTGGCTGCTATCTCTGCCTAAGAATAGTATTGATTCCTGGACTAAATGCAAGGATGCTTTTATTGGTAGATATTATCCCCCTGCTAAAATTATATCTTTGAGGAGTAGCATAATGAATTTTAAACAATTGGATAATGAACATGTTGCTCAAGCTTGGGAAAGAATGAAATCTCTGGTTAAAAATTGCCCAACCCATGGACTGACTACTTGGATGATCATCCAAACCTTCTATGCAGGATTAAATTTTTCTTCGCGGAATTTATTGGATTCAGCTGCTGGAGGTACCTTTATGTCCATCACCTTGGGGCGGCTACAAAGCTTCTTGATAATATGATGGTTAATTACTCTGAATGGCACACGGAAAGAGCTCCACAAGGTAAGAAGGTAAATTCCGTTGAAGAATCCTCTTCCTTGAATGATAAGGTTGATGCTATTATGTCTATGCTTGTGAATGATAGGACTAATGTTGATCCTAATAATGTTCCATTAGCTTCATTGGTTGCCCAAGAAGAACATGTTGATGTAAACTTCATTAAAAATAATAATTTCAACAACAATGCTTATCGGAACAATTCTAGTAATAACTATAGGCCATATCCTTATAATAATGGTAACGGTTATGCTAATTCTTATGGGAATTCTTACAACAATAATAGGAATACACCCCCTGGACTTGAAGCTATGCTTAAAGAATTTATTAGTACACAAACTGCCTTTAACAAATCCGTTGAGGAAAAGCTCAATAAAAATGATATTCTTGCTTCTAAGGTTGATAGTCTTGCCTCCGATGTTGATCTTTTGAAATCGAAAGTTATGCCTAATAGGGATATTGAAAATAAAATTGTTACTACAGCAAATGCCATCCAAGTTAGAATTAATGAGAATATAAGATTAATGGCTGAACTGCGTGCTAGGTGGGATAGAGAAGAAAATGAAAAACTAGCTAAAGAGAAAAATGTAGTTAAAGTTTGGACCATTACCACCACTAGCAATGCTAATGATTCACATGTTTCTGCACCTCCTACTATCAATGGTAAAATAATTGGTGTTGGCAATGCTTCTACTCCTAGTGCAAAGCGCGCAAAATTACCCGAAGCTGCTAAAGCTCGTTGAACCGCTTGTGATAAAACTGCTGAAATTTTTTCCAACCTTGGGGATGATAATCCCATTGCTTTAAATTGTAATGATTTAGATTTTGATGATTGCCACATCTCTGAAGTTATAAAGTTCTTGCAAAAACTTGCTAAGAGTCCCAATGCTAGCGCTGTAAACTTGGCTTTCACAGAACATATTACAAATGCTCTCATAAAAGCTAGAGAAGAAAAACTAAAACTTGAAACTTCTATTCCTAGAAAGCTAGAGGATGGTTGGGAGCCCATCATTAAAATGAGAGTCAAAGATTTTGATTGTAATGCTTTATGTGATCTTGGTGCAAGTATTTACGTTATGCCTAAAAAGTCTATGATATGCTTGACTTGCCACCATTGAAGAATTGTTATTTGGATGTTAATCTCGCTGATAATGCTAAAAAGAAACCTTTGGGGAGAGTTGATAATGTCCATATTATGGTTAACAATAACCTTGTCCCCGTTGATTTTGTTGTCTTGGATATTGAATGCAATGCATCTTGCCCCATTATATTGGGAAGACCTTTTCTTCGAACCGTTGGTGCTACTATTGATATGAAGGAAGGTAATATTAAATATCAATTTCCTCTCAAGAAAGGTATGGAACACTTCCCTAGAAAGAGAATGAAGTTACCTTATGATTCTATTATTAGAACAAATTATGATGTTGATGCTTCATCTCTTGATGTTACTTGAGTCACACTTTCGCGCCTAGCTGAAAGGCGTTAAGAAAGCGCTTATGGGAGACAACCCATGTTTTTACTACAGTATTTTTGTTTCATATTTGAGTCTTGGAAGTTGTTTACTACTGTAGCAACCTCTCCTTATCTTAGTTTTGAGTTTTGTTGTGCCAAGTAAAGTCTTTGATAGTAAAGTAAGTACTAGATTTGGATTACTGCGCAGTTCCAGATTTCTTTGCTGTCACGAATCTGGGTCTACCTCCCTGTAGGTAGCTCAGAAAATTACGCCAATTTACGTGCATGATCCACAGATATGTGCGCAACTTTCATTCAATTTGGGCATTTTCATTTGAGCAAGTCTGGTGGCCTAATAAAATCCATCTTTACGGACTGTTCTGTTTTGACAGATTCTGTCTTTTATTTCGCATTGCCTCTTTTGCTATGTTGGATGAATTTCTTTGATCCATTAATGTCCAGTAGCTTTATGCAATGTCCAGAAGTGTTAAGAATGATTGTGTCACCTCTGAACATGTTAATTTTTATTGTGTACTAACCCTCTAATGAGTTGTTTCGAGTTTGGTGTGGAGGAAGTTTTCAAGGATCAAGAGAGGAGTATGATGCAATATGATCAAGGAGAGTGAAAGCTCTAAGCTTGGGGATGCCCCGGTGGTTCACCCCTGCATATTCTAAGAAGACTCAAGCGTCTAAGCTTGGGGATGCCCAAGGCATCCCCTTCTTCATCGACAACATTATCGGGTTCCTCCCTGAAACTATATTTTTATTCCGTCACATCTTATGCACTTTGCTTGGAGCGTCGGTTTGTTTTTGTTTTTTGTTTTGTTTGAATAAAATGGATCCTAGCATTCACTTTATGGGAGAGAGACACGCTCCTACTGTAGCATATGGACAAGTATGTCCTTAGGCTCTACTCATAGTATTCATGGCGAAGTTTCTTCTTCGTTAATTTGTTATATGGTTGGAATTGGAAAATGCTACATGTAGTAACTCTAAAAATGTCTTGGATAATTTGATACTTGGCAATTGTTGTGCTCATGTTTAAGCTCTTGCATCATATACTTTGCACCCATTAATGAAGAAACACTTAGAGCTTGCTAATTTGGTTTGCATATTTGGTTTCTCTAAGAGTCTAGATAACATCTAGTATTGAGTTTTGAACAACAAGGAAGACGGTGTAGAGTCTTATAATGTTTACAATATGCCTTTTATGTGAGTTTTGCTGCACCGTTCATCCTTGTGTTTGTTTCAAATAACCTTGCTAGCCTAAACCTTGTATCGAGAGGGAATACTTCTCATGCATCCAAAATACTTGAGCCAACCACTATGCCATTCGTGTCCACCATACCTACCTACTACATGGTATTTATCCGCCATTCCAAAGTAAATTGCTTGAGTGCTACCTTTAAAATTCCATCATTCACCTTTGCAATATATAGCTCATGGGACAAATAGCTTAAAAACTATTGTGGTATTGAATATGTACTTATGCACTTTATCTCTTATTAAGTTGCTTGTTGTGCGATAACCATGCTTACGGGGACGCCATCAACTATTCTTTGTTGAATATCATGTGAGTTGCTATGCATGTCCGTCTTGTCCGAAGTAAGAGAGATCTACCACCTTAATGGTTGGAGCATGCATATTGTTACGAGAAGAACATTGGGCCGCTAACTAAAGCCATGAATCATGGTGGAAGTTTCAGTTTTGGACATATATCCTCAATCTCATATGAGAATAATAATTGTTGCCACATGCTTATGCATTAAAGAGGAGTCCATTATCTGTTGTCCATGTTGTCCCGGTATGGATGTCTAAGTTGAGAATAATCAAAAGCGAGAAATCCAAAATGCGAGCTTTCTCCTTAGACCTTTGTACAGGCGGCATGGAGGTACCCCATTGTGACACTTGGTTAAAACATGTGCATTGCAAAGATCCGGTAGTCCAAGCTAATTAGGACAAGGTGCGGGCACTATTAGTACACTATGCATGAGACTTGCAACTTGTAAGATATAATTTACATAACTCATATGCTTTATTACTACCGTTGACAAAATTGTTTCATGTTTTCAAAATAAAAGCTCTAGCACAAATATAGCAATCGATGCTTTCCTCTTTGAAGGACCATTCTTTTTTACTTTTATGTTGAGTCGGTTCACCTATCTCTCTCCACCTCAAGAAGCAAACACTTGTGTGAACTGTGCATTGATTCCTACATACTTGCATATTGTACTTGTTATATTACTCTATGTTGACAATTATCCATGAGATATACATGTTACAAGTTGAAAGCAACCGCTGAAACTTAATCTTCCTTTGTGTTGCTTCAATACCTTTACTTTGATTTATTGCTTTATGAGTTAACTCTTATGCAAGACTTATTGATGCTTGTCTTGAAATACTATTCATGAAAAGTCTTTGCTTTATGATTCACTTGTTTACTCATGTCATTACCATTGTTTTGATCGCTGCATTCACTACATATGTTTACAAATAGTATGATCGAGGTTATGATGGCATGTCACTTCAGAAATTATCTTTGTTATCGTTTTACCTGCTCGGGACGAGCAGAACTAAGCTTAGGGATGCTGATACGTCTCCGACGTATCGATAATTTCTTATGTTCCATGCCATATTATTGATGATACCTACATGTTTTATGCACACTATATGTCATATTCGTGCATTTTACGGAACTAACCTATTAAAAAGATGCCGAAGAGCCGATTCTTTGTTTTCTGCTGTTTTTGGTTTCAGAAATCCTAGTAACGAAATATTCTCGGAATTGGACGAAATCAAGACCCGGGGCCTATTTTGCCACGAACCTTCCGGAAGACCGAAAGGGATACGAAGTGGGGCGACGAGGCGCCGCCACCATAGGGCCGCGCGGCCAAGGGGGCCCGCGCCGCCCTATGGTGTGGGCCCCTCGTCGGCCCTCCGACTCTGCCCTTCCGCCTACTTAAAGCCTCCGTCGCGAAACCCCGATGCGAAAAACCACGATACGGAAAACCTTCCGGAGACGCCGCCGCCGCCAATCCCATCTCGGGGGATTACGGAGATCTCCTCCGGCACCCTGCCGGAGAGGGATTCATCTCCGGGGAGGACTCTACACCGCCATGGTCGCCTCCGGAGTGATGAGTGAGTAGTTCACCCCTGGACTATGGGTCCATAGCAGTAGCTAGATGATTGTCTTCTCCTCATTGTGCTTCATTGTTGGATCTTGTGAGCTACCTAACATGATCAAGATCATCTATCTGTAATACTCTATGTTGTGTTTGTCGGGATCCGATGGATAGAGAATACCATGTTATGTTAATTATCAAGTTATTGCATATGTGTTGTTTATGATCTTGCATGATCTCCGTTATTAGTAGAGGCTCTGGCCAAGTTTTTGCTCTTAACTCCAAGAGGGAGTATTTATGCTCGATAGTGGGTTCATGCTCGCATTGACACACGGGACAGTGATGGAAAGTTCTAAGGTTGTGCTGTGTCTTGTTGCCACTAGGGATAAAACATTGGCGCTATGTCCGAGGATGTAGTTGTTGATTACATTACGCACCATACTTAATGCAATTGTCCGTTGCTTTGCAACTTAATACTGGAAGGGGTTCGGACGATAACCTCGAAGGTGGACTTTTTAGGCATAGATGCGGTTGGATGGCGGTCTATGTACTTTGTCGTAATGCCCAATTAAATCTCACTATACTTATCATGACATGTATGTGCATTGTTATGCTCTCTCTATTTGTCAATTGCCCGACTGTAATTTGTTCACCCAACATGCTTTTATCTTATGGGAGAGACACCTCTAGTGAACTGTGGACCCCGGTCCATTCTTTAATACTGAAATACAAATCTGCTGCAATACTTGTTTTTACTGTTTTCTTGCAAACAATCATCTTCCACACAATACGGTTAATCCTTTGTTACAGCAAGCCGTTGATATTGACAACCTCACTGTTTCGTTGGGGCAAAGTACTTTGGTTGTGTTGTGCAGGTTCCACGTTGGCGCCAGGATCTCTGGTGTTGCGCCGCACTACATCCCGCCGCCATCAACCTTCAACGTGCTTCTTGGCTCCTCCTGGTTCGATAAACCTTGGTTTCTTTCTGAGGGAAAACTTGCTGCTGTGCGCATCATACCTTCCTCTTGGGGTTCCCAACGAACGTGTGAGTTACACGCCATCATTAGTCACGGACAGCGGGACGGTCACGGACCCGAAGCTCATCCAACAGCATGTTTATGACTTCTACAGAAGCCTGCTTGGCTCGTCTGCCGCAAGGATGTGCGGGTTGGCGCCAGATACTTGGGATAGGTATTGTCGGGTCTCAGAGGAGGAGAATGTGAATCTGGCTCTCACTTTCTCTGAGACTGAGCTTGATGCCATCGTTAAGGACATGAAGACAGATACCGCCCCGGGCCCGGACGGTTTCCCTGTTATCTTCTTCAAGAGATTCCGGCCGCGAGTCAAGCTGGGTATTTTGCACATCCTCAATGACTTTGTGCTGGGGCGCATTGACATTTCTAGGCTCAACTTTGGAATTCTTTCGCTTATTCCGAAAGTGCCCGGCGCGGATCAAATCACACAATACAGACCAATTGCACTGATCAATATAATCTTTAAGATCGTTTCCAAGGCTTACGCATCTAGGTTGGATCCGATTGCGCATAGGATCCTCTCTCCCAATCAAACTGCCTTTGTCAAAGGAAGAAATATCCTCGACGGTCCGTTGACGCTGCTAGAAATCATTCACGATTTGAGACAGAGAAAGCATAATGGGGTGCTTCTCAAGTTGGACTTTGAAAAGGCATACGACGAGTGAACTGGGACTTCTTGGGGGAAGTTCTCCGTTGCAAAGGTTTTGATGAAGGATACATCCATAGGATTTTACAACTTGTCTCTGGGGGACAAACTGCTATCTCTATCAACGGTGAAGTGGGGCCGTTTTTCAGAAATAAGAGAGGGGTTCGCCAGGGAGACCCCCTTTCACCGCTGCTTTTCAACTTCATTGGTGAGGCCCTGTCTGGTATTCTTTCTGCGGCTTCCAAGGCCGGACACATTCACGGTCTGGTTCCACACCTGTTGCCCGGGGGCGTCTCCCATCTTCAGTATGCAGACGACACGCTTATCCTCATTCAAGGTTCGGATGAGGATATTGCCAACCTTAAATTCCTGCTGATGTGCTTTGAGGATATGTCGGGGCTCAAGATCAACTATCACAAAAGCGAGGTGTTTGTGCTGGGTCAGCGGTTCGAAGAGCGGACTTCAATTGCTAACAAGCTTAACTGCAAACTTGGCTCCTTCCCCTTCATTTATCTGGGCCTCCCTATCTCTGACAGAAAGATAACCCTAGAGCAGTGGCTCTTTCTTGTGCGGAAACTCGCCACTAAAATCGAACCTTGGTTGGGAAGGTTGATGTCGTCAGGGGGACGACTTATCCTTTCTAATGCTTGCCTAGACAATCTCCCGATGTTTGCGATGGGCCTGTTCCTCCTCCATGATGGGATTCATGCGAGGTTTGGCTCTCATCGTTCTAAGTTCTTTTGGGAATGAGCGGGACCGAAGAGGAAGTACCACCTGGTGAACTGGCCAACTGTTTGTAGACCCAAGGAATATGGAGGGCTAGGGTTACTCAATACCAAAAAGATGAATGTGGCACTGATATTGAAGTGGATTTGGAGACTGTACCAGGAAGAGGACACGATCTGGGCTCGCATCATCCATGCTAAGTATGTGGACGCCTCCGACTTGTTTGCGGGATCAGGTCATGGAGGCTCCCCCTTCTGGAAAAGTCTTCACAAAATCAAGAACCTCTTTAAGGTAGGAGCAAAGCACAAGGTGTGGAACGGCAATAGAACCAGCTTCTGGAAGGACTGGTGGTGGGGAAGGGGCCCCCTACTGGAGTCCTTTCCTTTGTTATTTGCCATCTGTGACAATCAAGATATTTCGGTCGCTGATGCGTTGTTTCAAGACAATCTGCAAGTCCGTTTTCGCCGTTCTCTTGATCCGGAGGGTGTGCGGCAGTGGGAAGATCTTCAAAGAAGTTTGGCTGCGGTGATTCTCACCACGGGTCAAGACAAGATCTCTTGGCACCTGGAACAAAACGGATCATTCTCAGTGAGATCCATGTATGCTATGCTGTCGAAGGGCACGACGGTGGCTCATTTCAAAGACCTGTGGGAAGCCTCGGTTCCGCTATAAGTCAAAATCTTCTCCTGGCAGTTAGCCCTGGATAAGCTGCCCTCGGCACTGCAGATCCTTACTCGACATGGTCCGTCAAATGGCCTATGTGCCCTGTGTGGTGCGCCGGAGGATGTTAGCCATATCTTCTTCTCCTGTTCTTTGGCGATCTTCGCGTGATCAGTCACGCGCCAGCTGCTCGGGTGCAACTGGCGCCCCGCTAACTTTGCCCAGTTCCATGATATCTTGTCTAGCTTCTCGGGTTACCCCAGAAAGTTGTTGTGGATCCTTTTTCTTGCCCAGTCTTGGGCGCTGTGGAATGTGCGCAATAAACTTGCTATTGAAAAGAAAATTATTGCTAACCCAGCTGACATCGTTTACAAAATCATCATTTTTTTGCAGCTGTGGAGCCTAAAATGCAAGTCAAGAAAAAAGGAGGGCTTAAACTGGATGGTGCGCGAGCTAAGGGAGCTGTACGCGTCTCTCAGGCCAGCGATGTCATGATGGAGTAGCCCGTGCCATGGTGGGGTGCCTGGGACGGCCTGGAATGCATGAAGACCTCTCCTTATATGATGTGGCTTTTCTCTGTCTCCATGAATCTTGTTTAGAAACTCTATGCTTATGTGTGCGTTGGCGAAGCTGTAATGCCCAGCAGTATGTATCTAAACCTTGCTACCTTGTTGGCTTTATTAATTTAAAGTCGGGCAAATCTTTGCCTATTATCTAAAAAAAATGGTGCTACATCTCTTTTCTCCTAGGTGGCTTGTCCATATCGACGCAATATGCGTATATAAACCAGAAAAACTTCCTATCAAGCAGCGAGGTGGGACTAATCCACGATGTACGTACCGTTCCTTGGCCGGTTTTTGTTGTATCGCTTGTTTTCCTGGCATGAGATGGCTCGATCGTGCTTTTTGCTGCCGGGCCAACCCAGTAAGGAACCAAGCCGGTCCACACCGGCAATTCAGGAGAAGATTCAGAATATGTATGTTTACGTGTAGCTTAGAAACTGCATCATTTTTTTTAAGCTGGTACGCGACTACTTCAGTATGCCCATAATACAGTGTAAGTTCACGAGAAGATTTAGGATGACCAGATTCGCTGCCGCTGTCCCGCATCTTGTTGAGAAGAAAGACCGCCCGCGCCCAGTCGATCTGCTGCATCAGATAGACTGCCAGCATGTCGTTCCCAAATCTCGCTGAGCTATTATGCGATGTAGAAGTAGACAGATAGAGGCGCGTTGTTTGGTGTCCAGAAAAATGGGGGATTGGACCTCGCCGGGATCAGCCGAGGTCATCCTCGACTGCTCACGGAGGCTCAGCCCGCCTATTTTCACAATGACGCTTTCGCACACAGGACCGTCACGAGCAGGCCGGCGAGGACTGCTAACGAACAGGCCGGTGAGGATTGGCTGCCCGGCTGCCCGGCGAGGATTTGCTTGTTCTTTGTTTAATTGGATTGGCTGCCCGGCTGCGGCTGGCTGTTGTGCTATTGAGCCATTTAGTCGAGCATCCTGTGTGCGGCGCTGACCCGATCGTTCTCAAAAACAACCTTCATAATCAGGTTGCGTTCGGCTCCACACTATCCTTTCTCGTGTGTCACCGTCACCACCGCCTGATATCCCGGAGCAGCGCGTCGAGCAGATGGTTGTACACCCGCACGGTGGGCCTGGCGGGCAGAATCGCGCAGGAGGAGCACTGGGGGCGGGGGCCTGGCCGGCGGCGGGAGACGCGAAGGAAGGGAGCTGGTGGTCGGCGAGGGCCGGCGACGGGGGCATGGCCGGAGGGGCGGCGGTGGGATGCGCGCGGCTGGCGTTGGTTGAGGAGAGCAGTTCTCTCTCGGCTAGAGGAACCAAAAAGAAGGAAGCGAAACGGTATAAACGTATAAGGATATTTGCTGTATTATGCGATTTGGTGGGAGGGCAAAACGGTCCAATAAAAAGCGTTGACGAAACTTTTTGGCAGAAACCTTAGATCATACGGACCAAACCGAGGAAACGCTTCTCCCTTTATTATTAGGTATAGATATAGATTTTTCGGTATTTTTATTTTCTTGGAAACATAAGCTAAAATCTCACTCTAGCTTTTATCTAAAGTTTCAACAATTCATGGACTAGTTACTACCCATGCAATGTTTGTTTGTAGATTTTTGTATAATCTAAAGAATAAATAGGTACTTTGAATAGAGCTAATTTATCGACCTTTTTTTATATAATAGAGCTAATTTATTTTAATTTCCATCAAAATAGTACACCATTGAAGTGGTATAAAACCTGGTTTAACATACGACAAAAAACAGTCTACCTTTATCCAACTCCAGGGATTTGATCAGAGAGGAGGGAAACCAAATAGGCTCACTAGCCACTTGAACCAAAAGTCCGAACTTATGGAAAGGGCTAGGCAATGTACTTTATACACGTCAACACCCCCTCTCACGTGTGACGGGAAGACGAGAAGACAAGTCAACACGTGTAGAGAGGCAAAGAGGCAGCGGAAGGCCGGAATCACACGACAGGAAAGAGGCAGCGGGAGGCTGGAACCACACGGTAGGAGGGGATTTTTAGAATAAATTGTGAAAGCCAGTATTTGAACTCAAGACCTGGGGCTCTGATACCATGTTAAGCTTCATGCACTAGCCACTTGAACCAAAAGTCCGAACTTATGGAAAGGGCTAGGCAATCTACTTTATACACGTCAACAAGAGTAAGGTGAGATAGTGTGGTCGCCATCCGAGGGACAAATGGCTATCTAAGGGCATCTCCAACGGCGTCCGTTTGCATCCACCCGAACCGAAAATGCGTCTAGAACACGCTTCAGCGGCACGACCCATCATGACAGGACCGTCCGCAGCGACGCAACCCGGCGCATATTTGCACCTGGAATGCGTCGTGGCGGACGATGCGCGGACGCCCCAAGTGACCGCTCGCTTCTCCACCGGATCCGCCTGACAGCGAGCCTGTATCAAGGGCATCGCTTCCACGGCCATAGCTTCCGCGGTGAGCGCTTCCGCTTCTGCTCCGCAGCCTTCGCCATCAATGTCGCGATTGCCTCTTCTGCGCGCGCACTGGCGGGCGGCGGCTGGGCTTCTGCGCCACCTTCAATGACATAGTTTTCCGCGCGCGGCCGGCCTTAAAAGTCGACAGGCATCGTTCCTGGCATCGCCCACATCTCCACTCCCACCACCACCGCCGCGCGCCGCCGCATCACCATGGGGAAGAAGAACGACTTCGAGGCGTCCGGCAACGGCACCAAGAAGTCGGAGCGGCCACACAGGGTGCCGCTGCCCATCCACGTGGCGCGGCTGATGCATGCGAACTGGACGCCGTGCGGCGGCTGGGGGGACGTGCACATGCCTGGCGGCTGAGCTACCTCCGGGTGCCCGTCCCACCCATGCCTACGCGTGAGCCATATAGGAGCGCCGAGATCCGACGCAGGCGGCGGTACTTGCCGCCGGACCTCTGCGCCGATCCCGCCTACACCATCAACTCTGACAGCTGGTGCACCTATCTCGAGTACGAGAAGGATCCGAGGAGGAGGGTGGGCTTCCTCGGCGACATGGACTTCCCCTTTGACTGTCCACCGGCGCCTCGTCGTCGAACACGGCAGGCGCCAACGTCTGCACAGGACAACAACGACGATGACGATGACGGCGACGACGACGAGGACTACAGCGAGGCGCTGGCGTACCACAACGAGGAGGCCAAGGATGACAGTGACGACTACGTCGCGTGCATTTTCCAAGAATGCCAGTTGGCCATGGCGGAGGGCCGAAAGTTCGAGTACCAGGACAACATGACAGACGACAAGATCGCGAGGCTCGGCGTCCTCGTGTCGGAGGTGGACCGACCGGTGCAGCCGCCGCTGCCCCTGTACGCCACCGGCATCATGCCACCGGGCCTCACGGAGGCAGAAGCCCTACGACAGGAGCTCCAGGACTCGGCCACGCCACTGGTTCAACCGCCGCCTCCACCTCCTCCGTACAACCCGTGGGAGCCTCCACCTCCAGCACCAGCGTGGGGGCCTCCACCTCCAAAGCACCGGCGTGGGCTGCTCCACCTCCAGCACCGGCGTGGGCTGCTCCACCTCCAGCACCAGTGTGAGCTCCTCCACCTCCACCACCGGCCTGGGCTCCTCCACCTCCACCACCGCCGGCGGCACCGGCGTATGTTCCACCGCTTCACACCTGGCCGTGGGTGGTACCGGAGCTCGTCGTGATCGACAGCGACGACGAGAACCAGTAGGCGCAGACGTTTTTAGGGTTTTTATTTCCCTTTCTTTTACTATGTAAATTGTGTTTTCATGTTATAAAAATGCAAAATCGAAAAAAAATCCGTCGTGCCGCTGGAGCCACCTCCCGACGCAAATGGACGCGCGGTCGATTTCGGCCATTTGGACCGACGCAAACGGACGCGTGTGAAATGTCGCACCGTTGGAGATGCCCTCATAGATGGGTTACACAGCCATTAGGCATTCAGGTTTTTGTGGGCAACCTCTGACTATTACAAATCTCTAGAAATTCAATCTTCTTTTTTCCCAACTTTTGGAAATACATAAGACAGATGTAAAAAAGAACCAATCCGGCATCTTTCTCCAAATCTTGAAGCAACTTTTGTCCATGGATGGGCATGCATCGGCCGAGCTAGCACGCTGGGGAGAGCCTGAGCATGACCATGCAAATCACTTTTCCACAAACAAGCACTGCATGTAAAATCAACATAGCATGTTGTACTCGATGAAGTTTTTTCGCCAGCGGAGCCCGTGCAGCTGCCCGTGGTCGCCAAGAGGTGGCTCCGTCACTGTGGGCATGATAGAAACTTTAGAGCCTCTCCAACAAGGATTAGCACGTATTGACTGCTAGGACTCCTAATGCGTGTGTCACTACCGGAAGAGTGAAATGTACCGTAGTTTTCTAATGCAACAACGCCTCTGAGGTTTAGGCATCATCAACATGCATGGCAAGTTAAAGATAAAGTTATATCTAATGATTATTTATGGATCGGTGGAAATTTGACAAAGAATAACGAAACGAGGAGAGGAGAGTGGAATTAGATGCACAAGGCAATGAAACATAGGCATCAACCTTATCCTCACATCAGTATCATGAGGACGTGTGTGCGGCCAAGACAAAATCTCTCATGATGTCCGATTGGGTGACCAGCAAATCTCACGTCAGTGCCCTTGGTCTTTTCGCTTTCAGAAATCTTACATGTATCTTCCAGGTCTACGGCCATACGCCGAGCTAGCATCGCAGGAATTCCGGCTGGCTTCTGAATTGCGACGGGTTTCGTGGATCGCCTGGCGTCAGGCCTTGTCGAGAGCAAACTGATGAAATGCAGGTGGGTTTTTGCGCGGTCACTCGACCCATGTGTTTATCAGTTTTTGCGCTGTCACTAGCTCTATAAAGAATTGAGCTTACAAAGGCCTAGTACAAGTTTTGTGAGTCGATCCCGGACGAGATATTCTGCTGTCCCATCGTCTGGTGCCTTTTTTTGACGAATGGGGCCTGAATTTCTGTTATTCAGGGCTCCCTCCACACCACATATATTTTCAGCCGAATAATCTCTCGCATGCCTTCTCTCCATCACCTTGCCATCTTCCACGACTTTTCTGAATCTTACGGGTGTGCATGTGGCTGCCCAACTCGATCTTGCTTGCGACAACAGCAACGCGTGCCATGTGATGAAATTGCCCAACATTGCCAAGAAATACGAAGAAGGAACTATGGTCAAGAAAAACCATTCCGCTGCAGCTAGCTCGAGCCACGGTGGTGAACAGAACACTGAATGCAGTGCCGCATGGCTTGTACAGCGCGATGGCTTCATAATCAGACAACTCTCCATTACGCCGGCGACAGTGCTACAACGGGACCATGGACGTATCGGCTGCCTCGCTTGACCTTTCTTATTAGGGTATATCCATTATTGTCCGCGCGCGTCCGGTTCCATCGCGCCGTGGACGCTAAGATGATCGTTATTATCCGCACGTCCGTTTGCGTCTGGGGTGGCCCGACCCATTTTTTCTTCATCTTCTACATTCAAATATAGTTCCAAATATTATATATTGGAACATGATTTTACACAAGCTAATACATAGTTTGGAACATGATTTACACAAACTAATACATAGTTTGAACCATGGTTGACACAAATAAAACATTTCTTTTAAAAAACCTAGTTGTGTTGATTTTCGTATGTTCGCTGCCAAGAAAGAACATTCGAGGGTACACCCAGTCACCCAAACTGGAAAATCCAGTTGGTGACGGTGGCCCTGTTGGTTCTTTCGAGAAAGAACAACCACAAACCTCCACTAGCGGCTTCAATTGGCTCGTAGCCATATTCGCTGCAAAGAAAGAACACTCTAAGTTCTAACTATCGTTGTTCGAGCCGGATTCGCCGGTGTGGTAGTGCCTGCGGCACGCTTTGCCACCGAACACCTTGACGATCATCTCGCCATCACCTCGTAGAGGAAGGTGAGCTGGCAGCCGGGCTCGAGCTCGAGGTCGCGGGCCAACTTGTCCCACCCCGTGTGCAGGTATATCTTGCCCGGCCCGTCGAACAAGACCTCGACATTCCACCGGCAGAAGTTGTAGCTGGCCTCCCATAGCTGCAACTGCGCCGGCTCGACGCCATCGACGAACTCGGCGAACTTGTCCGGGAGCCGCTTGATACCGAGTGGATCGTCGTCGATGCGGAGGAGGAACTCGAAGCAGCGGTCCTCATGCAAAGACGAGGAGGGCGCATGCGATGGCGACCGTGGTGTCGTAGCTGCTCCACCACGGGCGGCCCCTGCCCCGGCCACGGCCCCGGGGGAGCCCAGGGCCGCGGCCTCGAACGCCTCGCTGGCCACCAGGTCCCGCCATGGACTTCCTCGCAGGCCTGGCTGCGTCGCAGGAAGAGCTAGGCGGCGCTACGGCGGAGCTTGTGGAGGTTAGGGTTTGCTTGGAGGAGTGGATGAGGAAGAAGAACGCGCGTCCTCTTTATATAAGCTGGAGGCAGGAGATAGCCGCGGGACGCGTGGCGTCGTCATTAACTTCGTTGGCGGAGGTCGGCGGCGGCCGCTCGGCAGCCGAGGCATCGCCATTGACGTGACGCAGACTGCCGAAGCGACGCAGCGGCGCCAGTCGCTGGCATGCCTGAGAAGACGCATCGACGCAGGGTCGCTGCCAGGCGGGCCCGATGAAACGTCCGCCAGACGCGAGCGGACACTTTCGGCGTCCGCGCAGCGTCCGCAGAGACGCATCCGAGGCGCATATTTGGGTCAGGTTTGCGTCGCCGCGGACGGTCCGATCACTTTACGTCGCCCCGCTGGAGGAGGGCGCAGACGTATTTTCTGTCACGACGGACAAAAACGATCGCTCAGCATTCGTTTGCGTCGCGCCGCTGGAGATGCTAGGCTCGACGATGCCTAGACTTTAATTTTGTCCGTGTTGCACTTGTGCATCTACACTGTTGCCCTATAAGTAGGAGACTGGAAGCAAATGCTGCTCAGATGTCAGATGCCATGCCAGTGGTTAAAGGATCGTGAATTCGCAATTGTATCACATCTGCAGATCCACGGACTTGTCACCATAATAAGTAATCCCTGTATCTTATATTAAATCAGCGACGAGCTAAATCGGCGACGAGTCGTATGAAACGGAGTGAGTAGCATCCAATGCGCCTCGTATTTGCTCTCCATGTTTAGTAATACATACTTCTATACTATTGATTATACAACCTACATCTAAAAATAAGTATTTTAGTTTCATCTAGGTATACAAATGTATTTTTTTGATAAAAAGAATATATTAATATCTTGAAGATACCAATTACATACATAAAAAAGTCCCGCTAACAAACCAAACTTCACCAAAACAACACCAAAAAACATCAACTCCAAAAGCGACAGCTTCAAAAAAAAAACAGTGCACAAGCATCGTCATCGCCATGATCAATGATCATACGTTTTCACCCCCGATAAAGTCCGCACTCATAAAACAATGCCCTCAACAAGGTTATTATCAGGCATAACCAATTAAAAACATACATTGGGTTTTCATCCTGCAAGTTTAGACACTGAATTTCTCATGTGCTGTCGCTCTCACTTGCCAATTCCGCTGCTTCAAGTCATGAATCACCAAGCCACAATCTCTGCACCATCAGGATTCATACCTCCAATGTCAATCCTCAGTTCTTGGCTTTCATGCCATTCTCCATGTCTGAGTTCACCGTGGAAAAAGGCATGTCACATGATGGCAATAGAATGCTGAGCTTCGCAATGCTCCCTTTAAACCAAACGGTCAGAATAAAACATGGTTGCGAAACGCTGCGCCACCGCTAGCACAACGCTGCTCCGCTTTCAGCCACCACTTCAAACTCCTACCCACGGCCCTCCGCGACACGTCGTGGCTCGTTGGTGTCGCAACCCGCCGCTCGTGGAGATCAGCAACGCGAGCCCTCTCGTTCCCTCCCCCTTCAGCGGGACGGGCGCCAGCCGTGGCAGCAGCCTGGTGGGGCCGGAGGGAGGGGTAGGCGGCGGCAACCACGGGATCTCCGGGATCGCCCGAGCGGGGGGCGAGCGGGAGGTTAGGTTACCTCGAATTGTATCTACACACATTTTAACTATAGATATATTTGTATCTAGAAAATAAATTATAATTATTTTTAAATAGAGGGAGTAATAATATTTCATATTATGGGAGAGAGAGAGAGCATTTTTTGTTGCGAAACGCAGTACAATTATAGACGCTCACACATACGTACATACATTATATTCGCCACTATAAAAGCACGCACACTCTACCCCTATGAGCATCTCTGACAGACTGCGTTCAAGAACTGATTCGTCAGGTCTTGAGATTGACGAAGTCACCACACGCGTCTCACTGTCGACGGGAACGTCGTCTCCTATTGAAGAATATTCTGCCTTTTTAATGAGCCATCAAAGTGTTAAATCTAGAGTTTAAACTATGGTTAGCTGTGGGTGCCCCTGGTAACCATCAACCACATATTGGTTCTGAGAGAGAGAGCATATTTTAACAAGCCACTGCGGCCCTGTTTTTGGCAAAGAGATGTAAATACACAAAGTACACATTACTGAAATCTTTGAAATGCAGAATATATTGAACCTTCAAAGATAAACATAACAGATTATCTGAGAGGTCGTATTCTCGTGCTGAATCAATCAATTGATATGGAGCATAACCGACCACGTGAACTGAATGGAAAGACTCTCATGCTGAATCAATCAATGATTATTTGGGCTGGATTCGCTCTGTCATGCACACGACCCTGCTGTCCTGTCCTCCCATCCCATGTTAATTAGCGTACGTACAATTGGAAGAGATGACAACGTTGTTTGGGAATCAGAGGAATCTGGCCCCATCACTGCGTATACCGTATATCAACGGATACTGCTTGTTGCCAATAAGTCGTCCACATGCTCAAATAGTTGGGAACAGTGGAGTCGGCAACCCAAGAACAGAAGCGCGGTTGGCCGCTACCTTACCGGTCGATCAAGCCCAACAAAACCCAGCTGCCATGCCAACCTCGGTATCTCGCTAGCCTGGCGCTCCACTCTCATCTCATCCTTTTCCACCAGCTACCGCCGAACTAATATGTTCTCTCATTTCGTTTGATCTCAAAACCGTTCCATTTGTACTTTTCTGTGCCATATAAAGATATTCTGGAAGGGTATTAACAATGGTGGATTTTTCATTTTGTTTTGCTGCAAATCTGTAAAATGTATAGGTGGTACCGGAACTTGGAGACTCAAATCAATACGATCACCGACCTTTCAAATACACAACATATGGTAACTAAATACGGTGGATTGTTCATCTAAGTCACTGAGCTACGGTATAGCTATGTATTCACTAACGTGGAAGGTGTTGACCGGTCCAAATAGCTCGAATTTTTTGCAAAAAGATCCTTTAATTCTTAAAAACACCCATACGGGATTACCACCCCCTTCACCAACCAACACACGAACCAGAGGAGCCCTGCGAGGCCGCATTGCCCACCTCGCTGCCGACGCTTTCCTCTTCCGCTGTCGGTCACTATCTCGCTGGACGCGAAACCTACCTCTTTTGCCACTGTCCATCTCCTCGCCTGCCCGCGTTGTCCACCTCCCACCGGCAGATTCCTCTTCTTGGTTTGCGTGTGGGGCGCATCGGGCTTGACCGGACCCGTGTGGCCGCGCTGCCCACCTTGCCGCTGGCGCGATTCCTCTGCCGCTGCCGTCCTTCTCCTCGTCGTGGATGCCAGCATAGAGCAAGGAAGAGCTCTCCAGGGCGAGATGGGGAGATTCCAGGCACGCGAGGGCCTCCACTAGCGCCACCGGCGAGGCTCCCTGCAGCTGGCAAGCGCCACGCGTCGAAGAGACAGAGCAGCATGGCGCAGTGGTGGGAGAGCCACATGATGGCCAGCTGGGCGAGATCGCCGAGTTGCAGGGATGGGCCCCCATGGTGGCCAGGCAAGATGCAGTGGAGCCCCTGGCGGGCACAACGCCCTTTCTCCTTCGTGCCGGCATAGGGAGGCTAGCAGCGTGATGGCGTGTAACTCACACGTTCGTTGGGAACCCCAAGAGGAAGGTATGATGCGTACAGCAGCAAGTTTTCCCTCAGAAAGAAACCAAGGTTTATCGAACCAGGAGGAGCCAAGAAGCACGTTGAAGGTTGATGGCGGCGGGATGTAGTGCGGCGCAACACCAGGGATTCCGGCGCCAACGTGGAACCCGCACAATACAACCAAAGTACTTTGCCCCAACGAAACGAGTGAGGTTGTCAATCTCACCGGCTTGCTGTAACAAAGGATTAACCGTATTGTGTGGAAGATGATTGTTTGCAAGAAAACAGTAAAAACAAGTATTGCAGCAGATTTGTATTTCAGTATAAAAGAATGGACCGGGGTCCACAGTTCACTAGAGGTGTCTCTCCCATAAGATAAAAGCATGTTGGGTGAACAAATTACAGTCGGCCAATTGACAAATAGAGAGGGCATAACAATGCACATACATGTCATGATAAGTATAGTGAGATTTAATTGGGCATTACGACAAAGTACATAGACCGCCATCCAACCGCATCTATGCCTAAAAAGTCCACCTTCAAGGTTATCGTCCGAACCCCTTCCAGTATTAAGTTGCTAAGCAACAGATAATTGCATTAAGTATGGTGCGTAATGTAATCAACAACTACATCCTCGGACATAGCGCCAATGTTTTATCCCTAGTGGCAACATCACAACACAACCTTAGAACTTTCTGTCACTCGTCCCAGGTGTCAATGCGGGCATGAACCCACTATCGAGCATAAATACTCCCTCTTGGAGTTAAGAGCAAAAACTTGGCCGAGCCTCTACTAATAACGGAGAGCATGCAAGATCATAAACAACACATATGCAATAACTTGATAATTAACATAACATGGTATTCTCTATCCATCGGATCCCGACAAACACAACATAGAGTATTACGGATAGATGATCTTGATCATGTTAGGCAGCTCACAAGATCCAACAATGAAGCACAATGAGGAGAAGACAACCATCTAGCTACTGCTATGGACCCATAGTCCAGGGGTGAACTACTCACTCATCACTCCGGAGGCGACCATGGCGGTGTAGAGTCCTCCGGGAGATGAATCCCCTCTCCGGCAGGGTGCCGGAGGAGATCTCCGGAATCCCCCGAGATGGGATTGGCGGCGGCGGCGTCTCCGGAAGGTTTTCCGTATCGTGGTTTTTCGCATCGTGGGTTTCGCGACGGAGGCTTTAAGTAGGCGGAAGGGCGAGTCGGAGGGCCGACGAGGGGCCCACACCATAGGGCGGCGCGGGCCCCCTCCGGCCGCGCGGCCCTATGGTGGCGGCGCCTCGTCGCCCCACTTCGTATCCCTTTCGGTCTTCCGGAAGGTTCGTGGAAAAATAGGACCCCGGGTCTTGATTTCGTCCAATTCCGAGAATATTTCGTTACTAGGATTTCTGAAACCAAAAACAGCAGAAAACAAAGAATCGGCTCTTCGGCATCTTGTTAATAGGTTAGTTCCAGAAAATGCACGAATATGACATAAAGTGTGCATAAAACATGTAGGTATCATCAATAATATGGCATGAAACATAAGAAATTATCGATACGTCGGAGACGTATCAGCATCCCCAAGCTTAGTTCTGCTCGTCCCGAGCAGGTAAAATGATAACAAAGATAATTTCTGAAGTGACATGCCATCATAACCTTGATCATACTATTTGTAAACATATGTAATGAATGCAGCGATCAAAACAATGTTAATGACATGAGTAAACAAGTGAATCATAAAGCAAAGACTTTTCATGAATAGTACTTCAAGACAAGCATCAATAAGTCTTGCATAAGAGTTAACTCATAAAGCAATAAATCAAAGTAAAGGTATTGAAGCAACACAAAGGAAGATTAAGTTTCAGCGGTTGCTTTCAACTTGCAACATGTATATCTCATGGATAATTGTCAACATAGAGTAATATAACAAGTGCAATATGCAAGTATGTAGGAATCAATGCACAGTTCACACAAGTGTTTGCTTCTTGAGGTGGAGAGAGATAGGTGAACTGACTCAACATAAAAGTAAAAAGAATGGTCCTTCAAAGAGGAAAGCATCGATTGCTATATTTGTGCTAGAGCTTTTATTTTGAAAACATGAAACAATTTTGTCAACGGTAGTAATAAAGCATATGAGTTATGAAAATTATATCTTACAAGTTGCAAGCCTCATGCATAGTATACTAATAGTGCCCGCACCTTGTCCTAATTAGCTTGGACTACCGGATCTTTGCAATGCACATGTTTTAACCAAGTGTCACAATGGGGTACCTCCATGCCGCCTGTACAAAGGTCTAAGGAGAAAGCTCGCATTTTGGATTTCTCGCTTTTGATTATTCTCAACTTAGACATCCATACCGGGACAACATGGACAACGGATAATGGACTCCTCTTTAATGCATAAGCATGTGGCAACAATTATTATTCTCATATGAGATTGAGGATATATGTCCAAAACTGAAACTTCCACCATGATTCATGGCTTTAGTTAGCGGCCCAATGTTCTTCTCTAACAATATGCATGCTCCAACCATTAAGGTGGTAGATCTCTCTTACTTCAGACAAGACGGACATGCATAGCAACTCACATGATATTCAACAAAGAATAGTTGATGGCGTCCCCGTAAGCATGGTTATTGCACAACAAGCAACTTAATAAGAGATAAAGTGCATAAGTACATATTCAATACCATAATAGTTTTTAAGCTATTTGTCCCATGAGCTATATATTGCAAAGGTGAATGATGGAATTTTAAAGGTAGCACTCAAGCAATTTACTTTGGAATGGCGGATAAATACCATGTAGTAGGTAGGTATGGTGGACACAAATGGCATAGTGGTTGGCTCAAGTATTTTGGATGCATGAGAAGTATTCCCTCTCGATACAAGGTTTAGGCTAGCAAGGTTATTTGAAACAAACACAAGGATGAACGGTGCAGCAAACTCACATAAAAGACATATTGTAAACATTATAAGACTCCACACCATCTTCCTTGTTGTTCAAAACTCAATACTAGATGTTATCTAGACTCTAGAGAAACCAAATATGCAAACCAAATTAGCAAGCTCTAAGTGTTTCTTCATTAATGGGTGCAAAGTATATGATGCAAGAGCTTAAACATGAGCACAAAAATTTCCAAGTATCAAATTATCCAAGACATTTTATAATTACTACATGTAGCATTTTCCAATTCCAACCATATAACAATTTAACGAAGAAGAAACTTCGCCATGAATACTATGAGTAGAGCCTAAGGACATACTTGTCCATATGCTACAGCGGAGCGTGTCTCTCTCCCACAAAGTGAATGCTAGGATCCATTTTATTCAAACAAAACAAAAACAAAAACAAACCGACGCTCCAAGCAAAGTGCATAAGATGTGACGGAATAAAAATATAGTTTCAGGGGAGGAACCTGATAATGTTGTCGATGAAAAAGGGGATGCCTTGGGCATCCCCAAGCTTAGACGCTTGAGTCTTCTTAGAATATGCAGGGGTGAACCACCGGGGCATCCCCAAGCTTAGAGCTTTCACTCTCCTTGATCATATTGCATCATACTCCTCTCTTGATCCTTGAAAACTTCCTCCACACCAAACTCGAAACAACTCATTAGAGGGTTAGTGCACAATAAAAATTAACATGTTCAGAGGTGACACAATCATTCTTAACACTTCTGGACATTGCATAAAGCTACTGGACATTAATGGATCAAAGAAATTCATCCAACATAGCAAAAGAGGCAATGCGAAATAAAAAGGCAGAATCTGTCAAAACAGAACAGTCCGTAAAGATGGATTTTATTAGGGCACCAGACTTGCTCAAATGAAAATTCCCAAATTGAATGAAAGTTGCGTACATATCTGAGGATCATGCACGTAAATTGGCTTAATTTTCTGAGCTACCTACAGGGAGGTAGACCCAGATTCGTGACAGCAAAGAAATCTGGAACTGCGCAGTAATCCAAATCTAGTATTTACTTTACTATCAAAGACTTTACTTGGCACAACAAAACTCAAAACTAAGATAAGGAGAGGTTGCTACAGTAGTAAACAACTTCCAAGATTCAAATATAAAACAAAATACTGTAGCAAAATAACACATGGGTTATCTCCCAAGAAGTTCTTTCTTTATAGCCATTAAGATGGGCTCAGCAGTTTTAATGATGCTCACATGAAAAATAGAGTATGAGGCAAAAGAGAGTATCAAGAAGAAAATTCAAAACAAATTTAAGCCTAACATGCTTCCTATGCATAGGAATCTTGTAAATAAACAAGTTCATGAAGAGCAAAGTAACAAGCATAGGAAGATAAAACAAGTGTAGCTTCAAAAATTTCAGCACATAGAGAGGTGTTTTAGTAACATGAAAATTTCTACAACCATATTTTCCTCTCTCATAATAATTTTCAGTAGCATCATGAGCAAACTCAACAATGTAACTATCACATAAAGCATTCTTATCATGAGTCTCATGCATAAAATTATTACTCTCCACGTAAGCATAATCAATTTTATTAGTTGTAGTGGGAGCAAATTCAACAAAGTGGCTATCATCATATATAGGAGGCATATTGTAATTATAAAAGAAAATTTTCTCCTCAATGCTTGGGGGACTAAAAAGATCATGCTCATCAGACCCAGCTTCCCCAAGCTTAGAATTTTCCATAGCATTAGCAACAATGGTGTTCAAAGCATCCATAGTAATAACATTCCCATTAGCATGCATATAAAGTTCCATGGGTTTTTTAATTCTCTCTTCAAACACATCATGTCCTAATTCAAGATAAAGTTCATAAAGATCTCTCATATTTTTGTTGTTTTCCATTATGCTTAACTAGTGAAATAAAAACATGCATGATATTAAGTAAAGTAAAACAAGTAACTAATTTTTTGTGTTTTTGATATAGAGTGCAAGACAGTAAATAAAGTAGTAAATAAAATAAAGCAAGACAAAAACAAAGTAAAGAGATTGAGAAGTGGAGACTCCCCTTGCAGCGTGTCTTGATCTCCCGGCAACGGCACCGTAAAAGAGCTTGATGGCGTGTAACTCACACGTTCGTTGGGAACCCCAAGAGGAAGGTATGATGCGCACAGCAGCAAGTTTTCCCTCGAAAAGAAACCAAGGTTTATCGAACCAGGAGGAGCCAAGAAGCACGTTGAAGGTTGATGGCGGCGGGATGTAGTGCGGCGCAACACCAGGGATTCCGGCGCCAACGTGGAACCTGCACAACACAACCAAAGTACTTTGCCCCAACGAAACAGTGAGGTTGTCAATCTCACCTGCTTTCTGTAACAAAGGATTAACCGTATTGTGTGGAAGATGATTGTTTGCAAGAAAACAGTAAAAACAAGTATTGCAGCAGATTTGTATTTCAGTATAAAAGAATGGACCGGGGTCCATGATGTCTACGTTCCCCCTCCTTTCCTGTAGACAGTGTTGGGCCTCCAAGTGCAGAGGTTTGTAGAACAGCAGCAAGTTTCCCTTAAGTGGATACCCAAGGTTTATCGAACTCAGGGAGGAAGAGGTCAAAGATATCCCTCTCATGCAACCCTGCAACCACAAAGCAAGAAATCTCTTGTGTCCCCAACACACCTAATAGGTGCACTAGTTCGGCGAAGAGATAGTGAAATACAGGTGGTATGAATAAGTATGAGCAGTAGCAACGGTGCCAGAAAAGTGCTTGGCGTGTAGTTGATGGTGGTGGTATTGCAGCAGTAGTAACGCAGTAAAACAGTAAACAAGCAGTAGTAACGCAGTAGTAGTAACGCAGCAGTAGTAACTCAGCAGTATTTAGGAACAAGGCCTAGGGAATAGACTTTCACTAGTGGACACTCTCAACATCGATCACATAACGGAACGGATAAATGCATACTCTACACTTTTGTTGGATGATGAACATATTGCGTAGGATTACACGAACCCTCAATGCCGGAGTTAACAAGCTCCACAATAATGCTCATGTTTAAGTAACCTTTAGTGTAAGATAGATCAACGCTACTAAACCAAGTACTAGCATAGCATGCACACTTGTAACCTTCATGCATATGTAGGAGGAATAGATCACATCAATAATATCATAATGATAATTAACTCCACAATCTACAAGAGATCATGATCATAGCCTACGACAAGAACCACACGGTGCACGCACTAGTCACCTTTACACACATGCGGGAGGAATAGAACTACTTTAATAACATCACTAGAGTAGCACATAGATAGTAGTGATACAAACTCATATGAATCTCAATGAGATCATTGTATTGAAGTACATGGAAGAGAGATGAACCACATAGCTACCGGTACAGCCCCGAGCCTCGATGGAGAACTACTCCCTCCTCATGGGAGCAGCAGCGGTGATGAAGATGGCGGTGGAGATGGCAGCGGTGTTGATGGAGAAGCCTTCCGGGGGCACTTCCCCGCTCCGGCAGGGTGCCGGAACAGAGTTCTGTCCCCCGAATTGGAGTTTCGCGATGGCGGCGGCGCCACAGTAACTTTTCTGGAGTTTCGTCAATTCGTGTCGAGGTTTTAGGTCACGACGACTTAAATAGGCGAAGAGTCGGAGTCGGAGGGGGCCTGGGCTGCCCGGACCATAGGGGGCGCGCCCCCCTTGGGCCGCGCCGCCCACGGGTGTGGGGCCCCCCGGCACCCCTCCGACCTTTCTTCGGTGCTCCGGAAGCTTCGCGTATTTCTAAGACTTTCGGCGTTGATTTCGTCCGATTCCGAAAATATTTCCTTACTAGGATTTCTGAAACCAAAAACAGCAGAACAAAGAACTCGTCCTTTCGGCATCTCGTCAATAGGTTAGTTCCGTAAAATGCACGAATATGACATAAAGTGTGCATATAACATGTAGATAACATCAATAATGTGGCATGGAACACAAGAAATTATCGATACGTTGGAGACGTATCAGCATCCCCAAGCTTAGTTCTGCTCGTCCCGAGCAGGTAAAACGATAACAAAGATAATTTCTGGAGTGACATGCCATCATACCCTTGATCATACTATTTGTAAAGCATATGTAGTGAATGCAGCGATCAAAACAATGGTAATGACATGAGTAAACAACTGAATCATATAGCAAAGACTTTTCATGAATAGCACTTCAAGACAAGCATCAATAAGTCTTGCATAAGAGTTAACTCATAAAGCAATAATTCAAAGTAGAGACATTGAAGCAACACAATGGAAGATGAAGTTTCAGCGGTTGCTTTCAACTTATAACATGTATATCTCATGGATAATTGTCAATGCAAAGCAATATAACAAATGCAATATGCAAATATGTAAGAATCAATGCACAGTTCACACAAGTGTTTGCTTCTTGAGGTGGAGAGAAATAGGTGAACTGACTCAACAATAAAAGTAAAAGAATGGTCCTTCAAAGAGGAAAGCATCGATTGCTATATTTGTGCTAGAGCTTTGATTTTGAAAACATAAAGAGAGCATAAAAATAAAGTTTTGAGAGGTGTATGTTGTTGTCAACGAATGGTAGCGGGTACTCTAACCCCTTGCCGGACAAACCTTCAAAGAGCGGCTCCCATTTTATTTTATTTTTGGATGGCACTCCTTCCAACCTTTCTTTCACAAACCATGGCTAACCGAATCCTCGGGTGCCTCGCCAACAATCTCATACCATGAAGGAGTACCTTTTTATTTTAGTTTTATTATGATGACACTCCTCCCAACCTTTGCTTACACAAGCCATGGCTAACCGAATCCTTCGGGTGCCGTCCAACAATCACATACCATGGAGGAGTGTCTATTTTTGTTAATTAATTTGGGACTCGGGAATCCCATTGCCAGCTCTTTTTGCAAAATTATTGGATAAGCGGATGTAGCCACTAGTCCATTGGTGAAAGTTGCCCAACAAGATTGAAAGATAAACACCACATACTTCCTCATGAGCTATAAAACATTGACACAAATAAGAGGTAATAAATTTTGAATTGTTTAAAGGTAGCACTCAAGCAATTTACTTTGGAATGGCGGGAAATACCATGTAGTAGGTAGGTATGGTGGACACAAATGGCATAGTGTTGGCTCAAGTATTTGGATGCATGAGAAGTATTCCCTCTCGATACAAGGTTTAGGCTAGCAATGTTGTTTGAGGCAAACACAAGGATGAACTAGTACAGAAAAACTCACATAAAAGACATATTACAAGTATTATAAGACTATACATCGTCTTCCTTGTTGTTCAAACACCTTACTAGAAATTATCTAGACCTTAGAGAGACCAATTATGCAAACCAAATTTTAGCATGCTCTATGTATTTCTTCACTAATGGGTGCAAAGTATATGATGCAAGAGCTTAAACATGAGCACAACAATTGCCAAGTATCACATTACCCAAGACATTTATAGCAATTACTACATGTATCATTTTCCAATTCCAACCATATAACAATTTAACGAAGAGGAAACTTCGCCATGAATATTATAAGCTAAGAACACATGTGTTCATATGAACCAGCGGAGCGTGTCTCTCTCCCACACAAGCATGATGTAATCCAATTTATTCAAACACAAACAAAAACAAAAGCAAACAAACAGACGCTCCAAGAAAAAGCACATAAGATGTGATGGAATAAAAATGTAGTTTCAAGAGAAGGAACCTGATAATTTGTCGATGAAGAAGGGGATGCCTTGGGCATCCCCAAGCTTAGACGCTTGAGTCTTCTTGATATATGCAGGGATGAACCACCGGGTGCATCCCCAAGCTTAGAGCTTTCACTCTCCTTGATCATAGTATATCATCCTCCTCTCTTGACCCTTGAAAACTTCCTCCACACCAAACTCGAAACAACTCATTAGAGGGTTAGTGGACAATAAAAATTAACATGTTCAGAGGTGACACAATCATTCTTAACACTTCTGGACATTGCATAAAGCTACTGGACATCAATGGATCAAAGAAATTCATCCAACATAGCAAAAGAGGCAATGCGAAATAAAAGGCAGAATCTGTCAAAACAGAACAGTCCGTAAAGATGGATTTTATTAGGCCACCAGACCTGCTCAAACGAAAATGCTCAAATTGAATGAAAGTTGCGTACATATCTGAGGATCATGCTCGTAAATTGGCATAATTTTCTGAGCTTCCTGCAGGGCAGTGGGCTCAGATTCGTGACAGCAAAGAAATCTGGAACTGCGCAGTAATCCAAATCTAGTACTTACTTTTCTATCAAAGACTTTACTTGGCACAACAAAACATAAAACTAAGATAAGGAGAGGTTGCTACAGTAGTAAACAACTTCCAAGACACAAATATAAAACAAAGTACTGTAGCAAAATAACACATGGGTTATCTCCCAAGAAGTTCTTTCTTTTTAGCCATTAAGATGGGCTCAGCAGTTTTAATGATGCACTCGCAAAAGATAGAATGTGAAGCAAAAGAGAGCATCAAGAGGCAAATTCAAAACACATTTAAGTCTAACATGCTTCCTATGAAGAGGAGCCTTGTACACAAATGAATTCATGAAGAACAAAGTGACAAGCATAAGAGGATAAAACACGAGTAACTTCAAGATTCTCAACATAAAGAGGGGAAACTTAATATTATTAAGATGCATATAACCATATTTCCCTCTCTCATAATAACTTTCAGTAGCATCATTGATGAAATCCACAATATACCCATCACTTAAAACATTCTTATCATGGTTCATATGCATAGAAGTATCATTAAATTTGGCATAAGAAGAGTTATTCTCATTAATAGTAATTGGAGCAGGATTATTATCAAGAATTTGAACATGGTAAACAAGTTGCATATTAAGGGAATTGTTTTTGGTAACCCAATCATGACTATGACAAGTTTCATAAGGATAGTTAGAACCTATATCATAGCATTCTTTATAATAATCATTAGGGATCGGAGGCACATTGTCATCATTTTCAGAATTAATTTCCCAGAGATTTGCAATATCAAAAGTAGTGTGCTCATTCAAATTATGATTGCTAATGTATGTAAAGGGCATAGGAAGATCATCGTATTCAGATTCATTATCACAATAATCATTAGGAGCAACATACTTACGGTTACCTAGTGTTATCTCATTCACGCGGGGATATGATGTTACCTCTTTCTTTTTATTCTCCTTCTTCTTCTTCTTCTTCTTCTTCTTCTTCGTTCCCTTCTTCTTCTCCTTCTCTTCCTTCTCCTCGTTCCCTTCTTCAGGAGGGAGAGGCTTGAAGGGTGGCTTGTCCGCATAACCTGATTTACTTTCGAAACAATAGAAGAAACTTGGGAGGATCCCTCCTTTTCATTAATTAGTTGAAAACACACAGCGGCCCTATCATATTTTGGCAAGGTGTCATCTTCTAAAATATTTTGTATGTAAGTATTTGTATGGCTATTATCAATGCAATAAGAAAAACACCCATGCAGGACATCATCAATATCAAGATCACTCATATGTAACCAAGAGATTTTTCTCGACAGTTCTTCACACCCCAAAAATAAAGTAAGTTCATCATGCTGATTAGGAGTAATTTCATCATCACAATACAAATTTGCAGCACTCATTGGGTTCAAAATATCACCGGAGGAACATTGAAAATTAAAATGACCCACTTCATGGCAAACTTCACAAATAAAAGGATAGAGGGCACAAACTTTTTTACCAAGATCATCTAGAGCCCTAAACCACTTTCTAGTTTTTTCATTAGCATGATGGATGCAATATTCATCTTTGATTTGATTAATTCCACAAGGTCTATGTATTCCACAAAAATTAACATGCTTATAGGAAATAGCATTCTTAGGAGTTTGAGCATGCTTATTGCAATAATTAACAACAATTTCATTCTTCATGCAAGCCTCTTTAAAAGGTTCATGATACTTATCAAAATTATTTTTAGGCAATTCAAAATGAGAAGCAAAGGCTTTATAAAGATTTGCAGCAACTTGAGAGTCAAGACCATAAGTAGCACTCATATTTCGAAATTTATCGGTATCCATAAAAGCTTCAATGCATTCATAATCATAATTTATACCTGACTCTTTACCTTCATTGTTCTCCCATCCTTCAGCGTTGTCCTCAATCCGATCAAGGAGGTCCCACCTAGCTTCAACCTCCTTGCTTGTGAAAGATCCCCTCCGAACACGCGTCCAGATAGTCCTTGTGTTGTCCTGAAAGCCTCGCATAAAAATTGTTAACAATAACATTACGGGGGAGCTCATGAATGGGACATTTGAGCATTAGAGATTTCAATCTCCCCCACGCTTGAGAAATACTCTCTCCATCACGAGGATAAAAGTTATAAATATAATTCCTATCAATATGCACTTCATGCGGAGGATAAAATTTAGAATAAAAGAGAGATGCAATTTCCTCCCAACCAAGAGAATGCCTATTCTCCAACAATTTATACCAATGCGCCGCTTTACCGGACAGACGAAACGGAGAATAGCTTCTTCTTCACTTCATCCATAGAGATACCTGCACACTTGAATAACCCGCATAATTCATGCAAAAACAGTAAATGATCTCTAGGATGGACAGTTCCATCCCCTTTATAGTGATTGTCCATAACACGTTCAATAATTTTCATGGGTATTTTATACGGAATACTTTCAGCAGGTGGATTTAAAATATCAGAAGCATTATTAGAGTTATCGCATATGGGAGATAAAGCATTATCAGAACAAATTTTCTCCCCTAAAGATGGGAAGCTAAAAAGACCACAAAAACTAGCTTCCCCAAGCTTAGACTTCTTCATAGCATTAGCAGTAATTGCATTCATACTAATAACATCGCTACTAGCATGCAAATAAGGTTCCATAGGTTTTTTAATTTTCGCATCAAACAATTCTAAATCAGGAAAAAGATTAAAAAGCTCACTAAATTTTTTGTTGTTTTCCATTATGCCTAACTAGTGTAAACAAGAAACAAAAAGATGCAATTGCAGGATCTAAAGGAAATAGCTTTGAGCACACACACGACGGCGCCGGAAAAATACTTTACCTGGAACCGGAGTATGAGAGCCTTTTTACCTTTCCTCCCCGGCAACGGCGCCAGAAAAGTGCTTGATGTCTACGTTCCCCCTCCTTTCCTGTAGACAGTGTTGGGCCTCCAAGTGCAGAGGTTTGTAGAACAGCAGCAAGTTTCCCTTAAGTGGATACCCAAGGTTTATCGAACTCGGGGAGGAAGAGGTCAAAGATATCCCTCTCATGCAACCCCGCAACCACAAAGCAAGAAATCTCTTGTGTCCCCAACACACCTAATAGGTGCACTAGTTCGGCGAAGAGATAGTGAAATACAGGTGGTATGAATAAGTATGAGCAAGTAGCAACGGTGCCGAAAAAGTGCTTGGCGTGTAGTTGATGGTGGTGGTATTGCAGCAAGTAGTAACGCAGATAAAACAATAAACAAGCAAGTAGTAACGCAGTAGTAGTAACGCAGCAGTAGTAACTCAGCAGTATTTAGGAACAAGGCCTAGGGAATAGACTTTCACTAGTGGACACTCTCAACATCGATCACATAACATAACAGATAAATGCATACTCTACACTTTTGTTGGATGATGAACATATTGCGTAGGATTACACGAACCCTCAATGCCGGAGTTAACAAGCTCCACAATAATGCTCATGTTTAAGTAACCTTTAGTGTAAGATAGATCAACGCTACTAAACCAAGTACTAGCATAGCATGCACACTTGTAACCTTCATGCATATGTAGGAGGAATAGATCACATCAATAATATCATAATGATAATTAACTCCACAATCTACAAGAGATCATGATCATAGCCTACGACAAGAACCACACGGTGCACGCACTAGTCACCTTTACACACATGCAGGAGGAATAGAACTACTTTAATAACATCACTAGAGTAGCACATAGATAGTAGTGATACAAACTCATATGAATCTCAATGAGATCATTGTATTGAAGTACATGGAAGAGAGATGAACCACATAGCTACCGGTACAGCCCCGAGCCTCGATGGAGAACTACTCCCTCCTCATGGGAGCAGCAGCGGTGATGAAGATGGCGGTGGAGATGGCAGCGGTGTTGATGGAGAAGCCTTCCGGGGCACTTCCCCGCTCCGGCAGGGTGCCGGAACGGAGTTCTGTCCCCCGAATTGGAGTTTCGCGATGGCGGCGGCGCCACAGTAACTTTTCTGGAGTTTCGTCAATTCGTGTCGAGGTTTTAGGTCACGACGACTTAAATAGGCGAAGAGTCGGAGTCGGAGGGGCCTGGGCTGCCCGGACCATAGGGGGCGCGCCCCCCTTGGGCCGCGCCGCCCACGGGTGTGGGGCCCCCTGGCACCCCTCTGACCTTTCTTCGGTGCTCTGGAAGCTTCGCGTATTTCTAAGACTTTCGGCGTTGATTTCGTCCGATTCCGAAAATATTTCCTTACTAGGATTTCTGAAACCAAAAACAGCAGAAAACAGCAACTGTCCTTTCGGCATCTCGTCAATAGGTTAGTTCCAGAAAATGCACGAATATGACATAAAGTGTGCATATAACATGTAGATAACATCAATAATGTGGCATGGAACACAAGAAATTATCGATACGTTGGAGACGTATCAGTCCACAGTTCACTAGAGGTGTCTCTCCCATAAGATAAAATCATGTTGGGTGAACAAATTACAGTCGGGCAATTGACAAATAGAGAGGGCATAACAATGCACATACATGTCATGATAAGTATAGTGAGATTTAATTGGGCATTACGACAAAGTACATAGACCGCCATCCAACTGCATCTATGCCTAAAAAGTCCACCTTCAGATTATCGTCCGAACCCCTTCCAGTATTAAGTTGCTAAGCAACAGACAATTGCATTAAGTATGGTGCGTAATGTAATCAACAACTACATCCTCGGACATAGCGCCAATGTTTTATCCCTAGTGGCAACAACACAACACAACCTTAGAACTTTCTGTCACTGTCCCGTGTGTCAATGCGGGCATGAACCCACTATCGAGCATAAATACTCCCTCTTGGAGTTAAGAGCAAAAACTTGGCCGGAGCCTCTACTAATAAAGGAGAGCATGCAAGATCATAAACAACACATATGAAATAACTTGATAATTAACATAACATGGTATTCTCTATCCATCGGATCCCGACAAACACAACATAGAGTATTACGGATAGATGATCTTGATCATGTTAGGCAGCTCACAAGATCCAACAATGAAGCACAATGAGGAGAAGACAACCATCTAGCTATCGCTATGGACCCATAGTCCAGGAGTGAACTACTCACTCATCACTCCGGAGGCGACCATGGCGGTGTAGAGTCCTCCGGGAGATGAATCCCTCTCCGGCAGGGTGCCGGAGGAGATCTCCAGAATCCCCCGAGATGGGATTGGCGGCGGCGGCGTCTCTGGAAGGTTTTACTGTATCGTGGTTTTTCGCATCGGGGGTTTCGCGACGGAGGCTTTAAGTAGGCGGAAGGGGCGAGTCGGAGGGCCGACGAGGGGCCCACACCATAGGGCGGCGCGGGCCCCCTGCGGCCGCGCGGTCCTATGGTGGCGGCGCCTCGTCGCCCCACTTCGTATCCCTTTCGGTCTTCCGGAAGGTTCGTGGCAAAATAGGACCCCGGGTCTTGATTTCGTCCAATTCCGAGAATATTTCGTTACTAGGATTTCTGAAACCAAAAACAGCGAGAAACAACAGAACTGGATCTTCGGCATCTTGTTAATAGGTTAGTTCCAGAAAATGCACGAATATGACATAAAGTGTGCATAAAACATGTAGGTATCATCAATAATATGGCATGGAACATAAGAAATTATCGATACGTCGGAGACGTATCACAGCGCCACATAGTGGTCCTTCCCCGAGAGAGATGGCGGCGCGCAGAGCTCTGAGCGGCAAGGACGACCGTCACTGACCTCCGTGTTCACGGTCAACTCCACCCACTCAAATCGCGAGCAGCGCGAGTGCGCGACTGGAGTAACTTTTGTCCTTTTTCAGTTTAGCCCAGTTTTCCGAACGCTGGTATGAGGCTGGCAGATGGGGTCCACACACTGCCACATCAGCGAATACACCATTGTATAATGAGCCAGTGACCTAGATGAATACTCCGCCGTATTTAGCTACCGTATGTTGCGTATTCAAAAGGTTGGTGACCGTATTGATTTGGGTCTCCAAGTTCCGGTACCACCCATGCATTTTACGCTATCTAGACAGATAAAAATCATGTCCATGTAACATAGAGCATGCAAAAGGGGAGTACGGTACACCTTTAGCACACACTCTTTCCCAACATATGTTAACTTTATAAAGTTTCACCAAGTATATACATGGGTGTCCCACCACCCTCCAGAGGCTTGTGCCTCAACGATTGGTGGGACGAGATGATTGCCGCGATCCCGAAAGAGAACCGGAGGTCGGCCAGCGGGAAAATCATCTATTCGGTATGGGGTTGTGGGGGGGGGGGGGGGTGGAACGAACACAACAAACGTGTTTTCTAGCCAAGCAGCCCCTAGAGGTGGCAAAGCTTGTGGACAAGGATATTGATCAGCGCGCCTTTGCGCACATCTCGAACCCTACAGACATAGTGTAGACTCTTTACCCGGTATTTGGTGTGGTTGTATTGCCATCGCGGTCTTTTGGATCCGGCCTCCTCATCTTCACCCTCTTTTGTAATTAAACTCTTTTTATCTAATCGAATGGCAGATCGACTGCCCATTCCTACGTGCGCCAATTGATGCGGAAACCAGGGCATCGTTTCTATTTTGAAGCAAAACTAACGGTTGTAATAATATTGGTCTGATAGATGACGATATAGATGCTGATGTCAGTTTTCTACGTGCATGAAACAAAGTCTGACTTATATGCAACATTCTTGAAAAGAGAGTAACTATATATTGACGTATAATATTATCATATATGAATGGATTCGATAAGTAAAGAGCAAACTTTCTCACGTAGTACTGAACGGAGTAAGTCTCTTCGGTCACAATACAATAATTAAAACCCTAATTTGGTCAAGTTGTCTCGGAAGTGCGTTTTAGTCACTAACTTGCAAATCATGAATTTTGGATCACAAAGTTGCCCTCTGCGAGTGTTTTCGTCACTCCGTCACGACGACCGTTAGTTTGCTGACGTGGCCAATTGGTTTTTGCAAATTAGACCCTGAAATTTTGTTTTCCTAATTTTCTAGGTCCTTAGTTTGAATTTTTAGGGGTCAATTGCAAAAAACAATTGGCCACGTCAGAGAATTAACACTGGCCGTGATGGAATGACCAAAACGCTCGCGCGGGGCAACTTTTTAGCCCAGAATTCACGATTTGCAAGTTTATGACCAAAGCGCACATCCGGGACAACTTCCTAGACTAAATTGGAGATTTTCTTCCGGGATGCGTGCAAACCAAACTTTCTAGTTCAGCCATCTATGTGTCTGAATATTATACAAGGCACATGAAAATCATACATGTATAAAGTTATCTAGAATGCGTTTCCCAACTTTAGTTCATTTGGATGTTTCAAAAGGAAGTTTCATTATATTTTATAAATATGTTGCATGGAGTTTAAACAAACAGGCGATGAGCGCTATCTGGAGTTCCCTGCGCCATACGAGGCAGCCACCACCAAAACAATCCAGCATATAATTGAAACCATCCCGCCATCGTAGGAGGAAGTCCCTGTTGAGCAGATTGGACAGGCTGACCTCGGCTTTAAAATCAAGGGAAGTTCTCGCGCTGTAGCAAAGCCGACCACAACTCCTATAGACTTGTTGCACTAAATCAACACGGATGACTCACACGGATCATCAACTTTTGCAACCTCTTATCGTTGGAGTTGTACCCTTCTATAGTGTACAGAACATCTTGACATTTTTTTCGATAAAGGGAATATATTAATATCAAGTGATACCAGTTACACCCAGCCTCTGCAACAACGCACCACCCTAATGACACTACGGATGCACACAGTCAAAAAAAGGAAAAGAAAACTAAGAAACAAAAGTCCCGCTACAGTATCTCGAGCCTAACAACAGCAATACATCCACAGCCATGACAACACCTGAATTACAGACTCTCCAAAAAACAACGCCTCCAAGAAGGGAACAGTGCTCAAACACCGTCGTCGCCCGATCAAAGATCTTAGGTTTTCACCCTGAAGATAGTCCCCACTCTCAAAACAATGCCTCCACCAAGGTCACTGCCAGACACAACCAGTTAAGGCCAGACCTTGGGATTTCACCCTGAAAGGTAGGACTCTGCGCTTCACATGTGTTGTCGCCTCCAATTTCATACCGCTGCTGTGAAGCCCGGACACCAAGCAAGCCCCTCAACAGCGCGGAGACTTGAACCTCCCTTAGCTAGTCCTCCCCCCGGACTTCATGAAATTCTCTTCTTCCGACTTTCATCATGGATCCATAGTCACTTGATGTCAACACAGAAAAAGAGCTTCGCGCCGCTCCCTCCAGAACCAAACGGTCGGAATAAACGCATGGGTGCACACGACCGAATACCTCCGATCCAGCAAACTCTAGGCAAAGCACTGTTACATTCGCCGGCGGAGCCTTCCAGAACTCAACCCTCCGGCCAGATCACGAGTCCAGGCCTCCGGTAGGTCCTCCTCTTCACGCAAGAGAGGCCCTAGGACCGCCGCCTTTATTCAGGTCGGACCCCCACGTCAGCGACCATCTCGGGCTGGCCAACCCAACCCTCCACCGGCGACACCATCGTCGGCTTCCATGCACCTCCATCTCACCGCCGGATGGTGGTGATAGATCAAAAATCCACCACCACCAACCGCAGGCCGACCCTCTCCAGCGAAGAAGAGGCCACCTCCTCCGTCGAACCCAAGGCTGCTGCCCCGGGCGCCCTTGTGTCGCGGAAGATGCCCGAGATCACCTCCACGCACCGACGAGAGGCGGGGGTGGATGGCATGGCGCAGACCGAGGGCCTGGCCGCCGCCCACCACCAGCCCCTGCCAGAGTGCCGCGGGAAGCCGACGAGAGGAGGGAAACCGCAGCGCCGCCCATCCCAACCGCGCCGGCCGGTCCGCCAGGGGACAGCCGACGGGAGGAGGGCCGCCGCTGTCGTCGCCCATCCCACGCGCGTCTGCTCCGCCATGCATCGAGGAGGTGGGATCCGGCCGCCGTTCTCCACGCAGCGACGAGGAAGGGCCCCCGCCGCTGCGATGCCCCGAGGGACTTTGCCCCGGCGGCGCTACCGGCGGCGGCGGCGGCGGAAGGTGGGGTTGCGGGAGAGAACATCTTGACATGTAAATGGTCGAAAACATTCCCCTAGTGCACTGGTTATGATAGTTGAATTTTTTTCGAGAGCCCACCAAAGACATGCCTCATCTTTATAGAATGCAGAATTTTAAATACAAGACGACTACACCTTGATGCGGACAACGAGCGCAGTAAAGACTCAACTTCGGCATGTCAGAAAACAGCCACCACAAACAACACGAATTCAAAGAAAAAAAATGTCCTAAACTAATCACCATCACAGCGTCTTGATTGATGGCGGTCACCTCCGAATAACAACAAAGCTCACTAGCTTTTCTTGTCGACGCACCATCCACCCTTGATGCCAAAGGAGGTGGCAATTGGATGGCGGGACTTGGCTAGATCAGAGAAAGGCACCGTCTTGAACTCCCCAGTGACGACGTACATTGGGTCCTGAAGAAAAGTCATGATGGTTGATTCTGTGGATGATGGTCTCGATTTTTGTGTGTTATTGGTAAACTGATGTTGTTCGACAATGTATGCGATACTAATCCTAGCATTGCTTGAGTAAGTTTATATTTCCGTGTCTATAGATGAAAGTGGGTCAATATTAGGGTACCCTCTACCCTATTTAGTTCAATAAAATAAACTAACTTTTGTGATGATATTATCATGTCTTTTTGTAAAAGTTAGTTTAATTTTTTGCACTAAAGAGGGTATATGTTTCCTGGAATGAACTTGTCGTTTTATGTTTGTTTGTTCATTCTTTTGTAACCTTAATGTAACATCATCGATATTATGCAAGAATGGATGCATGCACGTATGCATCAATTGATTTTCCTCATCCTTTTTTTTTGTTGAAAAAAGTAGCCTAATAAATATTCAAAAGGGAACTTAGACGTGGTCTCTTGTACCATCTTTTTACCTGAACAACATATTCTGGAGAGAATGCTCCTCTCCCTCCTCAACGCGATTTTCTTGAAGACCAATATGTTGCAAAAAAACAGTGATCGACAGTCTAGTGCCAGGACAAACCAAAGTATTGCGTATTTGTGTAATATAATAATACACAATGAATTCATTTTGTGATTTTAAAAAAAACTTGTTTGGCTTCCACGAAATCGGTTACATGAATCAGTTGAGAGTTTCATGGTTTTTATCCCATGTCCAACTTTCATGTCTTTCGGTATACTGTCACTTCTGTGGATTTGCCAAACAAAATAATATTATCGATGTCATTTTATTGGATATTTTCCAAATAAAATAATAGTTACCAAACGAGCTGACTACCGGCGTTTGGTTGTCCGATCTCCAGAGTGAGGTGTGGAACTTGCTGGACCATCAATTCAGCCAGCCCAGACATTAGGTCTTCTCCTAATCCACAGGCACGATTGAGAGGCCCGTGCACGTGAGACCTTTATGCACACTCATGTCAAACAACTGCCATTGCCATTGAGTGTCCATGGGTGGGGTGATACTCTCCTATATAATGTGGAGCACTGTGATCTATCCGTCTAGGGCTCTTGATCTCTTGTTTCCCCGCACCCATCACACCAAGTTAGCTGTTACTCCTCGTCTACCCTTCGATCTCTGAGAGGAGGATAGACGGTGATGATGAAGCGGCTCGTGATCCTCAGGCGGAGTCATCCGCCGCCGCCGGAAGCATCGATGGCGTTCAGCGGGTGCTGCCGCGACGTGCTCTACGGGGAGTGCCGGCGGAACCACGCGGCGAGGATGGGAGGGTACGCGGTGGACGGGTGCCGGGAGTTCCTGGCCGAGGGGGAGGAAGGCAGCAGCGGTGCGCTACGCTGCGCCGCGTGCGGCTGCCACCGCAACTTCCACCACCGGGTGGTGGTGCCGCGCTGCTGCTGCATCGACCCGGATGATGCCGCGGCCTCCCGTCGCAGCAGGGACTGCTCGACGGAGTCCACGGCGTCCAGCTCCACGGCCAGCTAGGAAGGCAGGAGCTCGCATGATCAATCACAGTATCACACAGGTCGGCCGGCCATGTTGATCGATCGATCTCATCAGGTGTCCAAGTTATCGATCCATCAAACTTTTCTCCTCTTATAGATAGTTGCATTGCCTAGTTGTTTCTTCTCTGACTAGCTTTACTAGCTAGCTAGTGCATTCGTCGTGCTTACTCTCTTACTTTTTTTCAGTAGTATATGTATTCATTGTGTTGGACGTGTGTCCATTCACGCGCTCTCCCTGGGTCTCCCCCTATGCTCGCTATTTTTTATCTGGATGCGATTAATTATTGTGTTCTCGTGGTTCTTTGCCGTCTTCACATATGATTCCCAGAAAATTAATTTCTGCTGTTGTTTGGCGTCAACCAGGCAGCTGCACAGCATTTGACATGTATCTTTCATACGCATGCAATAGAGAAGCTCAAGAAGAATAGAGAAGCTCAAGAACAATTTCAGTACATAAACATTTTGTGCACTAGGCTGTTAAACAACTACTTCCTCCATTCAGAAATAAGTGATTCGAATTTATCTAAATTCGTACGTATCTACACACTAGAACAGATGTAGGTAGATGTGTATCTAGATAAATCCGAGAGTTACTTATTTCCGGACGGATGAAGTTCTATTTTCTTTGTATTGATACTATGTTTGTACCTGAATCTAAGCAAACTGATTAAGTTTCCATGCATGAACAGAAGAGCTCTAGTTCGGCACATGAGTATGTATCGAGTGCACTGAATTACAAGAGCCGGTCGATCTTACGCTTTGCAGTACAGATTCAATCCACTGGCACGTACAACTACCTGCTGTACGTACCAATAGCTAGCTACTACTTCTACTTTTCTTTCTGTGCTTGCTGTAAAGTTTTCGGAGCCAATAAATAGGGGGGCTAGGCTTAGTTCACGTTGTGGACACATTTTTTTTATTTTGACATTTATGTGGATGGAAAAGTTAGATAGATGGCCACTCTCGGACCCTGTAGTAGAGAGACAGGAGCATAAAAGAGGAGCACGACAACAGCAATAAAAACACATTAATTCACAAAGGATCATCCACGTTACGAGGCCTCTTGGCACTTGGCTACCTTTCCCTCGTCTAGTGCATTCGACCTTGTGTACTAGCAATGATCGACTGAAGAAGGCAACAGTAGAATTTTTCCTTCTTGTCAGTCATTCGTTAACTCATCCTGTTGCTCTAGTGGTAAGTTCTTCCCTTCACCTTTGCAAGCGCACTTGGCATCTTCAACATACTGTTAGGCTCTTTAGCTCCGGAAGATACGATAAATTCGACAGATTGGATGCAGCTAACTGGAGTTGATTGATTATTAGGTTGTGCATGCTCTCCTCATTGATGTGGACTTGCTGCCGTCACATTATCAGCGCCGCATTATCAGGAACATTTGTAATATCCTTATTCTTCCTCGGGAGATATCGTCAACAGTTTGTCTTTTGGTCCTGTCCATCCATTGCGAGGAAGCGCCGTCCACCAGCTACCGTACGTTCTGCTCCCGTCGATCAGCTGGTGCACGCACATCGGCCGGTGAACCTTTCACCAACAGGCCTACGTTCTTGGGCCAAGGTGAAACGGCTCACGGTTACTCCCTTCAATCGGATTTAATCAACACGGGAATATATTGGTAACGCGTGCGATTAGTACGTAGCAGGGTGTTTTGGTTAATCCAAACAGAGGTAGTACTAAAAAAAAAAGTTCTACAATTTTGACTTGAAATACCAATGCTCTTGATACGAGATACTGGGTAATAAATTTTTTGTTGGATGTCCCCATCGAGGGCAACGTGCTTATATGATGTTTAACTATAAATATAAAAAATGGTGTGACTAATTCTCAGCAAACAAAGAATTAAGTTGATTCTTATTCAAGCGATGGCATTCATGTGCAAGTAATCAAATCTTAGTTGTAACCTCATGTGCATCTGAAAAAATCTACGTTGCAACCTCTATTGTAACTCATAGATAGCACGAATCACGATGCAAGAACTAAGCTAATTCTAAAAGTTAGCAAGACCGTATGTATATACCATAGGGGTTTCCCCAATGGTTCCACGGTAAAACAAAAGGCAGTCCTAGTATGATGTTTTAACTAGGTCAGAATAAGCCCGCTATATTCTCTCTAGAGCAAGAATTCAGTAAAAGAAACAAACATTATACATACACATACAAACATTCAGATATAGGAAGATTTATTACAATATCAACTTAGCTGCCAAACATTTCTGGAGATTTCAATGAAATGCTGTTAATGGGTCTTAACCTACTTACGCTCAATACAATGACCATCAAACCTACAAAATGTAAATAAAATTTACCAAAAGATTAAATCATCTTCTTTCACCTACAATAAAATGGAAATAGAACACAAGGAGAAAATGCTAAAGATATATTCTTATGACATCATGAAATGGAAAGTTCAAACAAAAAATAATACTATAATAGATGGTAAAACTAACATCAATTAATGATACATGTGGTTTTTTGTGTATACATTGACTGAGTACGTAAACAATAATGCTAAAGCAAAAAAAAACTACGACAGTAAATTAAAACTCACTTAATTAGTAATCAAGTGGAATTCCTTCTACATGTGGAATTTCTTAATTTGAATCTTATTAATGTTAAGAGAATTTTAATTCGAAAAAGAAAACAAGATTTCATTTTTGAAAGCAAGGTTTGTTCCTTAGACCAACTTAGCGGTGAGAAAAGGCGCATATGTCTAGTTTGTGAGGAGGGTTGGGAGGAAGTGTGTATAAACCACCGCCGAATCAACCGATACCGCATCCAATTTAATAGTAAGGACAATCAAAACTACACTTTTTCGGTATAAGAATTATCAAAGATGGTTCAAAATCATCGTATGTAACACTTTATTGAACCTCTAAAAATTTCTAATTGAATTTACTACCGAGTAAGAAGAAGGGTGTTGACGAGGGAGCTTCTCGGCAATGCCCACCATGAGGGGCTTAGGGTTGACGGAATCCTGCAGGTTAACACGAGACATTGGATACCAAACGAACAGGAAGCGAGATTTACCCAGATTCAGGGCCCTCGATAAGGTAAAACTCTTACTTCCTGCTTGTCTGATCTTGATTTATCGAGTAAAATAAGTTACAATGGGGCAATCGATATACTGCTATGGTGAACTCACCGAGAGGCAAGATTTCTAGGGTTTGTGTCTGCTAGATTGTGTGGATTTCGTGTGTTGTTGTTCGGCAGGACCTCTACTGGCCTTTATATAGTAGACCAGGTCCCGAGAATCCTGTCCGAACTTGACTAGGTTACATCAAGATCTAGTCTATTTTTTTCCTTTATCGACAACTTCTTGCCTTGTTCATCAAGAATCCGTCTTCTTGTAAGTTTCTCTGTAGTAACCGACATATGGGCCCACCTTGAATCAGGGCAATCTTCGCGGGCCCCTTGTTGGGCCAAAGGAGGTAGACTCCGAAGGGTAATGCCCACATCAGGTGGTTCCAATACATCGAAGACAAAGCGGCGGCACGCCTCGCACCTCTCCACGGAAGATATTTCAACATTGCCGGGAGGATGGCGCTTGTCAAATCGGTTCTCTCCTCGCAAGCCATCTACCCTCTCACGGCCATAGAGGTTCCTGTGGAGCCCCTTCAAGCCATCATTAAGCTTATCCGGAGCTTCTTTTGGGTGGGCAAAGAAAATGCCACCGGTGGCAAGTGTAAAGTCAATTGGACCGCGGTTTGCCGCCCTACCAACCTTGGTGGCTTGGGGATCCTCAATATGGAGAAATTTGCGAGGGCCCTACGCCTCCGTTGGCCATGGCTTGCTTGGACTTCACCGGACAAGCCTTGGGTTGGAATGGAGAACCCTTGCAACAAGGAGGACTTGGAGCTTTTCAGCTCCTTGACCGAAGTTACCATTGGTGATGGAAATAAGGCTACCTTCTGGGATGATCTGTGGGCCAATGGCTTATGCCCCAAGTGCTTTGCGCCTTCCATTTATGCTATCTCTAAGACGAAATCTTGGAACGTGCGGAAGTCTATCAACAATGATTCTTGGATCCTCCATCTTGACATTTCCGCGGGCCTATCGGTCCAAAACCTTCATGAGTTTACCTTGCTTTGGCAACATACCTCACATATTGCTCTCCAAGACGGTGTGCCAGACTCTATTGTTTGGAAGCTCACCGCGAATGGGACATACTCTTGCTCGTCGGCCTACAAGGCTCAATTCGCCGGTACCATCCGCTCTTCCATGGAGTTGGACGTTTGGAAGGCTTGGGCACCACCAAAATACAAACTTTTCTCTTGGCTCATCATACAAAACCGGGTTTGGACGGCATACCGTCTCGAGAGACGCGGGTGGCCTAATGGGAGGATTTGCCCCCTTTGTCGTTGCCATGACGAATCGGCGGCCCACCTCATCTTCAAATGGCGCCTATCCATCCGTATTTGGACTATGATTAGGGATTGGCTTCACATCCAAGACTTTGACCCCGCCTCTTGGCATGACTTCGATAGTGTGGAACATTGGTGGACTTCCATGGTTCTTACTCATGGCAGAAGAAGGAAGGCTATGGCCTCTCTCCTTATGCTCGTCGCTTGGGAGATTTGGAATGAGAGGAATGCGAGAACCTTCAAGAACAAGAGCACTATGACAACCATCATCTTCGATAGAATTAAGTCGGAAGCTAGAACTTGGGTAGTTGCCGGTGCGAAACATTTGAGTCTTTTGATTGCGGGAGAGTAGGCTTTTGTCTCGATGTAGTTGTAATCCTAAAACTTTGTTCTATGACTTCTTCTCCTTATTTAATGAATTAAGGCAAATCTTTTGCCTTTCTTTCAAAAAAACAAGCGAGAGGGAGCACGCAATACAATCCTCCATGCCCAGATGGAAAGGGAAGGAAGGGAAATCCAAAGCAAAATCAAAATCAAGCAGCCGACCCGTCCGGCGAGAAGGTCACGTGACTGTGTGTGCCACTACTTCTCTGTCGATCGCGCGGCGCGACAGCCGTTGCGGAGGCGCTGCTCTAATTGCTGCTTGGGATGGCTGGCCGCGGGGCTCCCAGATGCGAAGGTCGGCGCAGGGATGGCGCAGAGGACTTGATGTGATCGACCGGTGGAGGGGACTGGGAGCGAGCGGCTCCTGGCGGCGCTCGGAGGAGAGACGACCGAGGCAGGGTTCTACTGTAGGTGGGAGCGAGCGGCTCCTGGCGGTGCTCGTAGGAGAGATGATCGAGGCAGGGTTCTAGGTTGTTGGGCTGGGTAGGGGGCCTACCTAGGGCGGCAAGTCTAGTGGGGATTCTACCTTTTTTATTCTTAAAATCTTTTTCAATTTTCATTTTGAGAAAAAGATGAAGGTTCAGGGGTTTAAAAAGGTTTTAAACACTCGAGATTTTTTTAAAGTCTTGCTTACTTAAATTAAACTAAACATTTGAAAATATACTAACCATTTGGGAAAGATTTAATTTTAATCAGGTCCCAACCAGGAACCATGGCCTAGGAAGCCCAACGTAAATAATTTGAGTGAATTTTTAAAACTTCTTGACTTTTTTGTGTACGTTTAATAGAACATTTTGTCGTGAACAATAGATTCAAGATCTAGCTTTTAATGCTAGGGTATTCTTATTAACGGACCAAACTTCAGTTAATCGATATCAATGAGGCAAAATAAAATACTCCCATAAAAGGCACAAAGTAGAATGGTTTGATGGAGCGTTTGAGTATTTGTTTCCTGATGATGCAACACACGGACACTTTGCTAGTTCTTTATAATGTGATAATATCAACAGATGCTTAATTATATTGCGTTATTTTGTTTGCTCTTTTAACACCTTGGTTTGTTAAATAACCTCTCAATCGATTGAAGGGAAAATCCTATCAAAAAATTAAGTACATAAGGTGATGGTCACTCGAAAATTTCATCAATTAATTAACTAGACAATATATTAGTTAACTACAAGTCTACAACATAACTATCTATATCTGAATAAATATGTAATGAGATCGTATCGTTAAACAGTCTCCCAGTTCTTTCAAGATATATCCAATAATGGTAAGAAAATCGGTAATGGTTAATTGCTCGTTCGGCTTGGGAGTAGTGAATGATTGGAATTTAGACGATTAACTGATTTAATTGGTCGGTTAATCGGTAAGACCTACACAAATTAGCACCCAAAACATGTCTATATAAGAAAGAAACAAATAATATTTGGGTCTCTGTATGCCTGTCCTACTTCTCTAGAGCCCAAAATCCCATTAAAAAATATACGCTTCTACCGTGTGATGTAACCTTGTGGGTCATGAGTGACAAAGGAGCCACTAACCGCCACCATGTTCCTTCTTTTCGCTTCTCCTCATTTTTCCTCTAAAGTTTCTCTTCTCCCACCACCTACCCAAGGTACTTCCCTCTTGCACCTAAACCACATACCCTATTTGATGGCATTCTGGAGCTTCTTCGACAAGCTCCACAAGGCAGTCGAGATCTTGTATCCAAGGTCTAGTCGACAACAGTGAGTAATTGTTCAACGACTGTGGGAATCGAGCTCCTAGAGGCGAGAATCGAGTTGAAGCTTCATAAACCTACTTGATTTGGAGAGGGTAGGGGCTAGACGGGCGACCTGCATTGAATATGTTGTAACATTATTGACCAAAGTGGACTAGTTTATCGGAGGAATTTCCTTGTAATCGGTATGTCGAAGCAATTAATCGGGTTAAAAGATTAACACAAGTGATTAGAGGTAATATCGGGCCCCTAGTAGTGATTAGTCGGCCTATTATCACTGACTCGGCCTACTTTTTGAACAGTGAAACATTGATGGCGCTTGACGGGGCTTAATGGAGTGTCTTGATTACTCTCCCCAGCAACGGCACCAGAAAATATCTTGATGACGTTGGGACTCCAAGTGAAGAGTGTAGTGTCAGCAGAGTATTTTCTCCACAAGGGTGACTCGAGGATTTATATCGAACTCTCGGGGAACTGAGAAAATAGTGTTCTCTTCTCTCTTCTTCTAGCAATCTTGCAAAGTAGAATAAATCCTTGTGTCCCCAACTCCACTGTGTGGTTGTCAAGCACAAGGTTTCGTGTAAGTAAATAAAACACAAGTAATAATAAAACGAGTAAAACTAGATAAAGTAAAGTAACTAAGTAAAAACTGTAAAGGGGATGATTGTTTTTGGTGTTTGTCATGCAAATAAGAATAGTAAATATTTTTTTATTTTCGATTAAAATAGTGCAGCAAATGGAAAATAAGATAAAAAGCAAGATAATATTCTTTCTTATGATTAAAAGTGGACCGGGGTTCATGGGTTTACTTGACTATTTTCTCTTTTAAGTTGTGTTTTTTTATGAATCATAAAGCATTCTTAGGAGAATCCTATAGAATTATTGGAAGACTCTTTGTCCTCTCTTTTCTTGATTTTTTTCGACTCTTGAACACAAGAAAGTAAGCAGGAAATATATGTGCTAAGCCTCCAACAAAATAAAAAGTAGAGAGAATAAAACAAGGTTTTGAGATATGAAATTCATTTCAATAATACTAATAAGGATGGGGTACCATGAATCTCTTTTAAGAAGATATCTATGTGTCATGAGTTTGACTTCTTATGAGTAAATGTTATCTCATTTTATTGAATGTTAAGGACTACACCTCTTGTTACTCAGCTCCGGGTTACCAAGACTTTTCAACACACATGTTTCAACCAAATAGTGCAATAGGGTACCGACATGTCGCATGTACAAATTACAAAGGAGATAGGTATCTCAACTATAGGTCATCCATATCGGGACAACATGAACAATAGACGTTGAGCATCATCTCTAACTCTCTCTCACTTTTTTTCTCTAACTCTTGTTTTTTCTATTCCACTCTCTCTCTCTCTCTCTTAACTAACTCCTTTTGTTTTGCTTTTTTTTACACTCTTTCTATTGAGGATGCTCATTGCTGAAACTTTCACAATGATTAAGTATGGCTTCGGTTAGCGACCCATTGCTCTTCTCTAACAATGCATGCATACTTACTCTTGATAACCTCCACTTATTCGGAAAGAGATAGCCATCAACAACCAAAAATGATGATCAACGCAGGTGCAATACCCTGATAGTGCAATGATGAAAGACGTTCCCACTAAGTGTGGTTATGGTCTAGCTCACTACTCATAGTCAATCAAACCCACAACATGCATAGCGGTATTTTCCTTCCAAACCTTACTTTCTTGAGCTTTAAATTGCACAAAAAAAGATATTTTGAAAAGGTTGGAGGCATAACACACACATTATACTTGGAATAGCAAGTTCTATATAGGTAGGTATGATAGATATTGGATTTGATTTGATCTTGGAAACAAGTCTATGTTTGTGTAAGAGTTCAAATCTTTTTGCTGGCAAGAGGTCTAAAAGCATGCAATAGTATCCATAGGGCTATTCATTCATCATCAAACAATGATACTTAACATTAAACATCTATCTATACTAGAAAGAAGTAGCAATGAATAAGGCACATAGAAAATTATCACTCAATAGAGCATGTGAAACTAGAAATACCATACACAAAATAAATTTCATCTTTTGGGCGTTCCTCCTTTTTTAATAATCATGCAACTTAATTTACTTTAAACATTCAGAGATAGAGATTTTGGTCCAGTAGCTCATGCATATGCATTATGAACACTTAATATGACGGTCCTTTCATTTAAAAACAAAACTAGACACAATAAAACAAGGACGTTTCAAGTTTTTGCGAAAATTATATGTTCCTCAAAAATAGAGTTTAGAGGTGCTCAAACCAGGAGTTTTAGAATAAGTCCAGTGGGGTGTCATGGGAATCCCCAAGCTTATGATATTCATCATATTTGAATGATCTTAGTGTGATATTCCTCCATTCCCTGTGAAAACTTCAACACAAACTTTTATGCCTATTCTTTTCTATGGGGTGACATTTTAGAGGTACAAACAAATCATGCTTTCTGCTATTTCAATCATAAATAAAATTATATCTTCATGAACCAGAGAGCACAAAATGTTCTACTCATTCTAGCATATCAAAAGTTCCAAGAAAACAAAATCATTTTGATACACAAAAGAATGGATCTAACACAGAAAGACAGAATCTATCCAGAATTTTTGCTGCAACAAAACTAAATTGTTAGCATGACTTAGACATGTCATATATTTTTATTGAATTTACGTGCATATAGAGGATGAAAAGCTGTAGCTACTGTTAATTTATCAAGATTTTAGGAGTTACCAAAAAATTAAAAAAAATCGTGCACTAAAAACTGTAGCGCAGAAAACAACAACTCCATATCATGTTTGCAACTTTAAACATCCAAATGGGTAAAAATTTGATACTTTATTTAGAAACCAGAAAGTAACTAAAATAAAAATAACATGTTATAGCAAGCATGTATAACAAAAACCAAATATAAAAAATATCTCGGGTTACCTCCCGTAAAGCGCTTTCTTTATAGCCACATAGTTAGGCTTATTTACTTGATTGTAGGAGCAATGATCTTGTAGGATTGATGCTTCTTGATTGTCTCCTTATTATTATTAGAAATAATATAGGAAAATAAGGTACTAGGGTCCCATGGTGTGATCATAACAACAAATATCTTTAACACTTTAAAGCACATTAGTAGACAACATAAAGTATGCAATAAGTAATAGCAAAGTCTAACTTTCTTCCTATGCATTGAGATTTTATATATGCATGAATCACAACCAATAGGAGTATACAAAGAATATCTACAGTAGGTAAATACATTTTATAATTATCATTAGCATATAGAGGGTGCTTATATCCTCTTCTTTCATAGTAATTATACTTACTTGCAGGAAAATTTATAGTGTATCTATTTGAATCATGAATCTTAGAGAATTGTGGCATATAAAGATGATCATTAAATTTATTAAGGGATTCATGATCATTCTTCCCTCTTTCAAAATAATTATTAGTGCCGCTTTTAATCATGACATCATGGCTGCAATAAGATTTTCCATACGTATAAGATAATTGCAAGCCATAAAGTATTTTTCAACATAAATATATTTCTCCTCTGATTGTGTGAATAGGAGATTTAATAATAACATGGGATTCTCATGGATGATAGCATTATCACAAATAGCAAGTTTATCATTTTTATCCTCAAATAACATAGTACTTTCTAAGCATGGAGGATGCCACCTGCCCTCTTTTGGGCCGCAGGCCCATCCAGGCCTCCTCCAAACCTTCAGGGTGCTTCTCCCGATGTCTGATGAAAATGTGACACTCTAAAAATTTCAGGTCAATTTGACTCTGTATAAGTCTCTGAAAGTGAAAAATACGCGAAACAGGGTTTTTCTGTTCTGGAGAGTTATAAACCAAATAAAAAGGATCATTAGCAAATTTCCATAAATTAAGGTAAAACATGTTATTATCATCATATAAGTTGCAAATATGTGAAAAATTAATATAATAAAGGACAAAATTTATGTATGCATTTTACATGCATCGTATATCAGACATTTATGGTCATAACAACAGTTAGACATCTAATGTATTTGCCAAATGGCTTTTACAGGCCACCACATCACATAACACATAGCTATTTTTGGATAAGCAACCGCTCAACCAAACACACCATAGTACCACACATAGTAGAGATATACAAGCATTTCCAACAGACGAGCGCATTTTAGACGTGCTAAAACAATTATACAGCGCCGATTTTAGTTTTTTTGGGCGCGGGCGCGTCTATAGGTTTTCCAGAAGCGCGAAAAAATACAGAGCGTAAACAGCGCTTTACCAGACGCGCTAAAATACAGTGCAAGAAACTATTTTTCGTTAATATTGATTGAAAATAAGATCAGCATACTACTAAAATAGGTTTATAAAATGATGACAAGAACGGGCAGTTAAACAAATATAATAGAAACATGTAATTGGAGAAGTCGTAAACTGATTCCGACGACTCCAACGGCTTGCTCAAGAACATGTCCATCCAACGGCCATCATTGTCATCAATCGTCGACGGGCCAGCTTCCTGCGCCTCGATGAACCGCTTGTGCACGCATGTCGTCCTTCTCCGTTCTGTGCTCCACCTTCTTTAGCGTGTAGAAGGCGCGCTCGTCGAGGAAGTCCTGCGGGAAGGCGACAACCCACGCCTCCACGGCGCGTTCATCCGCATGCACAATGGCGAGGTGGCACTGAAAGCTGCTTTTGGCGGTGGCGTTGCTCAGCGGTGACGAGGTCGTCAAAGCCGGCAAGGAACTCCGCCTCCGTGAGCGAATCGCCGTCTTTGAAGTTGAGCTACTGCCGCGGGCGCCCAAGGCACCATGCTGTCACGTCTTAGGCGTGCGCCGCCTGCGTGGTGGTGTCGAGCGTCTCGAGGGTGAGGCGTGTGCCGTCGGCACGGATCTCCACATAGAATGCGCTGCTCGGGCGGGCACGCACGCTGATGAAACCCGAGGAGTTGCGCTGGGGGACATGGCGGCGGCGCGGTGTTGGCAGCGGTGGTGCACGTGGGCATGTGAGAGGGCGCGTGGCAGGCGAGAGGGCGCGTGGCGGGAGGGAAGTTTCAGTGCAGTTGGCGATGCGTCGCTTGTGCCGTTTTATACCGCGCACGGAAGAGCACGCGCCTGATGACGTTGGGATTCCAAGTGCAGATTGTTGTGGGTATATGATACGTCTCCGACGTATCGATAATTTCTTATGTTCCATGCCACATTATTGATGATATCTACATGTTTTATGCACACTTTATGTCATATTCGTGCATTTTCTGGAACTAACCTATTAACAAGATGCCGAAGAGCCGATTCTTGTTTTCTGCTGTTTTTGGTTTCAGAAATCCTAGTAACGAAATATTCTCGGAATTGGACGAAATCAACGCCCAGGGTCCTATTTTGCCACGAAGCTTCCAGAAGACCGAAGAGGAGTCGAAGTGGGGCCACGAGGCGCCGCCACACTAGGGCGGTGCGGCCCAGGCCCTGGCCGCGCCGACCTGTGGTGTGGGGCCCTCGTGTGGCCCCCCACGTTGCCCTTCCGCCTACTTAAAGCCTCCGTCGCGAAACCCCCGATGCCGAGAGCCACGATACGGAAAACCTTGCGAGACGCCGCCGCCGCCAATCCCATCTCGGGGGATTACGGAGATCTCCTCCGGCACCCTGCCGGAGAGGGGATTCATCTCCCGGAGGACTCTTCACCGCCATGGTCGCCTCCGGCGTGATGAGTGAGTAGTTCACCCCTGGACTATGGGTCCATAGCAGTAGCTAGATGGTTGTCTTCTCCTCATTGTGCTTCATTGTTGGATCTTGTGAGCTGCCTAACATGATCAAGATCATCTATCTGTAATGCTATATGTTGTGTTTGTCGGGATCCGATGGATAGAGAATACTATGTTATGTTAATTATCAAGTTATTACCTATGTGTTGTTTATGATCTTGCATGCTCTCCGTTATTAGTAGAGGCTCTGGCCAAGTTTTTGCTCTTAACTCCAAGAGGGAGTATTTATGCTCGATAGTGGGTTCATGCCTCCATTGATATATGGGACGGTGACGTGAAAGTTCTAAGGTTGTGGATGTGCTTGTTGCCACTAGGGATAAAACATTGATGCTATGTCTAAGGATGTAGTTGTTGATTACATTACGCACCATACTTAATGCAATTGTCTCGTTGTTTTGCAACTTAATACTGGAAGGGGTTCGGATGATAACCTCGAAGGTGGACTTTTTAGGCATAGATGCATTCTGGATGGCGGTCTATGTACTTTGTCGTAATGCCCAATTAAATCTCACTATATTTATCATGACATGTATGTGCATTGTTATGCCCTCTCTATTTGTCAATTGCCCGACTGTAATTTGTTCACCCAACATGCTTTTATCTTATGGGAGAGACACCTCTAGTGAACTATGGACCCCGGTCCATTCTTTTATACTGAAATACAAATCTGCTGCAATACTTGTTTTACTTGTTTTCTTGCAAACAATCATCTTCCACACAATACGGTTAATCCTTTGTTACAGCAAGCCGGTGAGATTGACAACCTCACTTGTTTCGTTGGGGCAAAGTACTTTGGTTGTGTTGTGCGGGTTCCACGTTGGCGCCGGAATCTCCGGTGTTGCACCGCACTACATCCCGCCGCCATCAACCTTCAACGTGCTTCTTGGCTCCTCCTGGTTCGATAAACCTTGGTTTCTTTACGAGGGAAAACTTGCTGCTTGTGCGCATCATACCTTCCTCTTGGGGTTCCCAACGAACATGTGAGTTACACGCCATCAAGCTCTTTTTTTGGCGCCGTTGCCGGGGAGATCAAGACACGCTGCAAGGGGAGTCTCCACTTCCCAATCTCTTTACTTTGTTTTTGTCTTGCTTTATTTTATTTACTACTTTGTTTGCTGCATTATATCAAAACACAAAAAAATTAGTTGCTAGCTTTACTTTATTTACTATCTTGCACTCTATATCAAAAACACAAAAAAAAACTAGTTACTTGCATTTACTTTATCTAGTTTGTTTTATTTACTACTGCTAAAATGGCCACCTCTGAAAATACTAAGTTGTGTGACTTCACAACCACAAATAATAATGATTTCTTATGCACACCTATTGCTCCACCTGCTACTACAGCGGAATTCTTTGAAATTAAACTGCCTTTCTTGAATCTTGTTATGCGAGAGCAATTTTCTGGTGTTAGTTCTGATGATGCTGCTGCCCATCTCAATAATTTTGTTGAATTGTGTGAAATGAAAAAGTATAAGGATGTAGATGGTGACATTATAAAATTAAAATTGTTTCCTTTCTCATTAAAAGGAAGAGCTAAAGATTGGTTGTTATCTCTGCCTAAGAATAGTATTGATTCATGGACTAAATGCAAGGATGCTTTTATTGGTAGATATTATCCCCCTGCTAAAATTATATCTTTGAGGAGTAGCATAATGAATTTTAAACAATTGGATAATGAACATGTTGCTCAAGCTTGGGAAAGAATGAAATCTTTGGTTAAAAATTGCCCAACCCATGGAGTCGACTACTTGGATGATCATCCAAACCTTCTATGCAGGACTAAATTTTTCTTCGCGGAATTTATTGGATTCAGCTGCTGGAGGTACCTTTATGTCCATCACTCTTGGTGAAGCAACAAAGCTTCTTGATAATATGATGGTTAATTACTCTGAATGGGACACGGAAAGAGCTCCACAAGGTAAGAAGGTAAATTCTGTTGAAGAATCCTCTTCCTTGAATGATAAGATTGATGCTATTATGTCTATGCTTGTGAATGATAGGACTAATGTTGATCCTAATAATGTTCCGTTAGCTTCATTGGTTGCCCAAGAAGAACATGTTGATGTAAACTTCATTAAAAATAATAATTTCAACAACAATGCTTATCGGAACAATTCTAGTAATAACTATAGGCCATATCCTTATAATAATGGTAACGGTTATGCTAATTCTTATGGGAATTCTTACAACAATAATAGGAATACACCTCCTGGACTTGAAGCTATGCTTAAAGAATTTATTAGTACACAAACTGCCTTTAACAAATCTGTTGAGGAAAAGCTCAATAAAATTGATATTCTTGCTTCTAAGGTTGATAGTCTTGCCTCTGATGTTGATCTTTTGAAATCGAAAGTTATGCCTAATAGGGATATTGAAAATAAAATTGTTACTACAGCAAATGCCATCCAAGTTAGAATTAATGAGAATATAAGATTAATGGCTGAAGTGCGTGCTAGGTGGGATAGAGAAGAAAATGAAAAACTAGCTAAAGAGAAAAATGTAGCTAAAGTTTGGACTATTACCACCACTAGCAATGCTAATGATTCACATGTTGCTGCACCTCCTACTATTAATGGTAAAATAATTGGTGTTGGTAATGTTTCTACTCCTAGTGCAAAGCGCGCAAAATTGCTCGAAGCTACTGAAACTGCTCGTGATAAAGCTGCTGAAATTTTTTCCAACCTTGGGGATGATAATCCCATTGCTTTAGATTGTAATGATTTGGATTTTGATGATTGCCACATCTCTGAAGTTATAAAGTTCTTACAAAAACTTGCTAAGAGTCCCAATGCTAGCGCTTGTAAACTTGGCTTTCACAAAACATATTACAAATGCTCTCATAAAAGCTAGAGAAGAGAAACTAAAACTTGAAACTTCTATTCCTAGAAAGCTAGAGGATGGTTGGGAGCCCATCATTAAAATGAGGGTCAATGATTTTGATTGTAATGCTTTATGTGATCTTGGTGCAAGTATTTCTGTTATGCCTAAAAAAGTCTATGATATGCTTGACTTGCCACCATTGAAAAATTGTTATCTGGATGTTAATCTCGCTGATAATGCTAAAAAGAGACCTTTGGGGAGAGTTGATAATGTTCATATTATTGTTAACAATAACCTTGTCCCCGTTGATTTTGTTGTCTTGGATATTGAATGCAATGCATCTTGCCCCATTATATTGGGAAGACCTTTTCTTCGAACCGTTGGTGCTACTATTGATATGAAGGAAGGTAATATTAAATATCAATTTCCTCTCAAGAAAGGTATGGAACACTTCCCTAGAAAGAGAATGAAGCTACCTTTTGATTCTATTATTAGAACAAATTATGATGTTGATGCTTCATCTCTTGATGTTACTTGATATACACTTTCGCGCCTAGGCTGAAAGGCGTTAAAGAAAAGCGCTTATGGGAGACAACCCATGTTTTTACTACAGTATTTTTGTTTTATATTTGAGTCTTGGAAGTTGTTTACTACTGTAGCAACCTCTCCTTATCTTAGTTTTGAGTTTTGTTGTGCCAAGTAAAGTCTTTGATAGTAAAGTGAATACTAGATTTGGATTACTGCGCAGAAACAGATTTCTTTCTTCGTCACGAATCTGGGTCTAATTCTCTGTAGGTAACTCAGAAAATTAAGCCAATTTACATGAGTGATCCTCAGATATGTACGCAACTTTCATTCAATTTGGGAATTTTCATTTGAGCAAATCTGGTGCCTCAATTAAATCCATCTTTACGGACTGTTCTGTTTTGACAGATTCTGCCTTTTATTTCGCATTGCCTCTTTTGCTATGTTGGATGAATTTCTTTGATCCATTAATATCCAGTAGCTTTATGCAATGTCCAGAAGTGTTAAGAATGATTGTGTCACCTCTGAACATGTTAATTTTTATTGTGCACTAACCCTCTAATGAGTTGTTTCGAGTTTGGTGTGGAGGAAGTTTTCAAGGATCAAGAGAGGAGTATGATACAATATGATCAAGGAGAGTGAAAGCTCTAAGCTTGGGGATGCCCCGGTGGTTCACCCCTGCATATTCTAAGAAGACTCAAGCGTCTAAGCTTGGGGATGCCCAAGGCATCCCCTTCTTCATCGACAACATTATCGAGTTCCTCCCCTGAAACTATATTTTTATTCCGTCACATCTTATGTGCTTTGCTTGGAGCGTCGGTTTGTTTTTGTTTTTGTTTTGTTTGAATAAAATGGATCCTAGCATTCACTGTATGGGAGAGAGACACGCTCCGCTGTAGCATATGAACAAGTATGTCCTTAGGCTTTACTCATAGTATTCATGGCGAAGTTTCTTCTTCGTTAAATTGTTATATGGTTGGAATTGGAAAATACCACATGTAGTAATTCTAAAATGTCTTGGATAATTTGATACTTGGAAATTGTTGTGCTCATGTTTAAGCTCTTGCATCATATACTTTGCACCCATTAATGAAGAAACACTTAGAGCTTGCTAATTTGGTTTGCATATTTGGTTTCTCTAGAGTCTAGATAATCTAGTATTGAGTTTTGAACAACAAGGAAGACGGTGTAGAGTCTTATAATGTTTACAATATGTCTTTTATGTGAGTTTTGCTGCACCGTTCATCCTTGTGTTTGTTTCAAATAACCTTGCTAGCCTAAACCTTGTATCGAGAGGGAATACTTTCTCATGCATCCAAAATCCTTGAGCCAACCACTATGCCATTTGTGTCCACCATACCTACCTACTACATGGTATTTCTCCGCCATTCCAAAGTAAATTGCTTGAGTGCTACCTTTAAAATTCCATCATTCGCCTTTACAATATATAGCTCATGGGACAAATAGCTTAAAAACTATTGTGGTATTGAATATGTACTTATGCACTTTATCTCTTATTAAGTTGCTTGTTGTGCGATAACCATGTTTACGGGGACGCCATCAACTATTCTTTGTTGAATATCATGTGAGTTGCTATGCATGTCCGTCTTGTCTAAAGTAAGAGAGATCTACCACCTTAATGGTTGGAGCATGCATATTGTTAGAGAAGAACATTGGGCCGCTTACTAAAGCCATGATTCATGGTGGAAGTTTCAGTTTTGGACATATATCCTCAATCTCATATGAGAATAATAATTGTTGCCACATGCTTATGCATTAAAGAGGAGTCCATTATCTGTTGTCCATGTTGTCCCGGTATGGATGTCTAAGTTGAGAATAATCAAAAGCGAGAAATCCAAAATGCGAGCTTTCTCCTTAGACCTTTGTACGAGGCGGCATGGAGGTACCCCATTGTGACACTTGGTTAAAACATGTGTATTGCGATGATCCGGTAGTCCAAGCTAATTAGGACAAGGTGCGGGCACTATTAGTATACTATGCATGAGGCTTGCAACTTGTAAGATATAATTTACATAACTCATATGCTTTATTACTACCGTTGACAAAATTGTTTCATGTTTTCAAAATAAAAGCTCTAGCACAAATATAGCAATCGATGCTTTCCTCTTTGAAGGACCATTCTTTTTAATTTTATGTTGAGTCAGTTCACCTATCTCTCTCCACCTCAAGAAGCAAACACTTGTGTGAACTGTGTATTGATTCCTACATACTTGCATATTGCACTTGTTATATTACTCTATGTTGACAATTATCCATGAGATATACATGTTACAAGTTGAAAGCAACCGCTGAAACTTAATCTTCCTTTGTGTTGCTTCAATACCTTTACTTTGATTTATTGCTTTATGAGTTAACTCTTATGCAATACTTATTGATGCTTGTCTTTAAGTACTATTCATGAAAAGTCTTTGCTTTATGATTCACTTGTTTACTCATGTCATTACCATTGTTTTGATCGCTGCATTCATTACATATGTTTACAAATAGTATGATCAAGGTTATGATGGCATGTCACTTCAGAAATTATCTTTGTTATCGTTTTACCTGCTCGGGACGAGCAGGAACTAAGCTTGGGGATGCTGATACGTCTCCGACGTATCGATAATTTCTTATGTTCCATGCCACATTATTGATGATATCTACATGTTTTATGCACACTTTATGTCATATTCGTGCATTTTCCGGAACTAACCTATTAACAAGATGCTGAAGAGCCGATTCTTTGTTCTGCTGTTTTTGGTTTCAGAAATCCTAGTAACGAAATATTCTCGGAATTGGACGAAATCAACGCCCGGGGTCCTATTTTGCCACGAAGCTTCCGGAAGACCGAAGAGGAGTCGAAGTGGGGCCACGAGGCGCCGCCACACTAGGGCGGCGCGGCCCGGGCCACGGCCGCGCCGACCTGTGGTGTGGGGCCCTCGTGTGGCCCCCACGTTGCCCTTCCGCCTACTTAAAACCTTCGTCGCGAAACCCCCGGTGCCGAGAGCCACGATACGGAAAACCTTACCGAGACGCCGCCGCCGCCAATCCCATCTCGGGGGATTCGGAGATCTCCTCCGGCACCCTGCCGGAGAGGGGATTCATCTCCCGGAGGACTCTTCACCGCCATGGTCGCCTCCGGAGTGATGAGTGAGTAGTTCACCCCTGGACTATGGGTCCATAGCGAGTAGCTAGATGGTTGTCTTCTCCTCATTGTGCTTCATTGTTGGATCTTGTGAGCTGCCTAACATGATCAAGATCATCTATCCGTAATGCTATATGTTGTGTTTGTCGGGATCCGATGGATAGAGAATACTATGTTATGTTAATTATCAAGTTATTACCTATGTGTTGTTTATGTTCTTGCATGCTCTCCGTTATTAGTAGAGGCTCTGGCCAAGTTTTTGCTCTTAACTCCAAGAGGGAGTATTTATGCTCGATAGTGGGTTCATGCCTCCATTGATATCTGGGACGGTGACGAGAAAGTTCTAAGGTTGTGGATGTCTTTGTTGCCACTAGGGATAAAACATTGATGCTATGTCTAAGGATGTAGTTGTTGATTACATTACGCACCATACTTAATGCAATTGTCCGTTGTTTTGCAACTTAATGCTGGAAGGGGTTCGGATGATAACTCTGAAGGTGGACTTTTTAGGCACGAGATGCAGTTGGATGGCGGTCTATGTACTTTGTCGTAATGCCCAATTAAATCTCACTATATTTATCATGACATGTATGTGCATTGTTATGCCCTCTCTATTTGTCAATTGCCCGACTGTAATTTGTTCACCCAACATGCTTTTATCTTATGGGAGAGACACCTCTAGTGAACTGTGGACCCCGGTCCATTCTTTTATCCTGAAATACAAATCTGCTGCAATACTTGTTTCACTGTTTTCTTGCAAACAATCATCTTCCACACAATACGGTTAATCCTTTGTTACAGCAAGCCGGTGAGATTGACAACCTCACTTGTTTCGTTGGGGCAAAGTACTTTGGTTGTGTTGTGCAGGTTCCACGTTGGCGCCGGAATCTCTGGTGTTGCGCCGCACTACATCCCGCCGCCATCAACCTTCAACGTGCTTCTTGGCTCCTCCTGGTTCGATAAACCTTGGTTTCTTTCTGAGGGAAAACTTGCTGTTATGCGCATCATACCTTCCTCTTGGGGTTCCCAACGAACGTGTGAGTTACACGCCATCAGTATACTTCATGGGTGTACCATCGACAGTGCCTAGATCCGGCAAGCCCGGGTGGCCCACAGAGGGTGATGTGGCATCTGGCCCATCGGGCGGCCCAGTTGCTGTTGATCATGAAGGATGAAGTCCAGCGGGAACCCGGATCCTAACCGACCTTCGGAGGAGGCCAGATCCGTGAAGGCCCATGAGGAACCCGGATCCAGTATGACGTAGATGGAAGGCGGATCCTTGACGTGCACAGCAAGACATTGTACCGTAGTTAGGCAACCTGTAATCCGGCTAGGACTCTCCATGTAAACCCTAGATCCGTGCGCCTTTATAAGCCGGATCCCGGGAGCCCTAGAGGCACAACCACAACTCATTGTAACAACGCGAAAGCGCCCAAATAATTCCAGATAAGCGAGCGGTAGGCCTTGCCATCGTGCAGGTGATCCGAAGCTGGGTAAATCGCGTACCACTGTCCCGAGGACTCTCCGCCCTATGGCCCCTACTTCTTCTCCCCTCCATGAGGATCCCTCTTCTGGAGTACCGTCGAATAGGCAACGACAGTTGGCGCCCACCGTGGGGCCAGCGGCGTCTGGAGGCCGGAACCGGGAGGGTTCCGCCTTGGGAAGCTACGACGAATCTATCGCTGTGGGGCGTGTCCTTTACGCTGGGAACTTTCTGATTATCCCCCAGGATGAATGCTGGATTCCGGCTAGGACCAACCCCGTCAAGCTCTCCATCGTCCCGATTGGCGGCATTCGCATCTTCATCGGCGAGACTGTCGATTCCGACGGGAACGCACTGGTAAGTAACGCTGACGCGACCGCCGCTGAGCAGGACGCAGTCGCGAAAATCCGATCTGAGACGCGGGAACTTCCTAACAAAAGATTCCGCCTTAGATCTGGAAAAATCAAAACCCACCCAATCCGCCCCTGAGCAGGAAATAAAGGTGGAAGACCAATGCAGATCCGCCAGGGTCTCGCAGGTGTTAGAGAAGCAAAGGTGTCACTTCGTGCACTTCTTAGCCCATACCGCAGGAGCCGCCCCTCTAGAAGTCGGCGCTGGACCAGCGGGAATCAGAAGATGAGCATACTCAATCCGATCCACAGCCATCCAATGCAGGATCTCCGCTATCGCGGGAACGACCGCATAAGGAATTCCTGTCCCCAGAAGAACTGGTCGAGCAGGCAGGCATGGATACAATCGCACACTCGGAGATCCTCAACAAACCTATAACTCCTGAAGACGCAGCAGATCCGGAAGCTCTAGAAACTAAGAGGCAGGAGATGCTGGCAACAGCCAAAAAATTCGCCACCACCGCAGCAGCAATGCTGGACGAGAGGAAAGAGGCCGCGCACTTCGTGGATAATTTTCTCAAACGAGAACGTCAGGTTGACGAATCACTGGGAAAGGTCAAGCAGCTCCGGAAGCACTGGGAGGACAAGATCAACGAGGCTCAACAGGAGGCTGATAGAATCAGGCGAGAAGCCGTTGCTCCCCCCAAGATCACCTTCGCAACTCCCACCGAGCAACAGCCATTCACAACTCCAAAGGATAACATGAAAAAGGCTTCGGAGATCTTGAAAAAGAAGGACAAGGAGATTGATATCGATTACGTCAGTACGCTCGTTGCCTCAGCAATGAAGCAGCAGAGCAAGGCAGATACTTTGCGCTGGTTGGAATCCAACCCAGATCATTATGTGTATACCGCGCAGAAGGACGCCCACGACAATCGCCATCACGATGACGAATCGCGCACCGGATCTTCGGAGCGCAGGAGGAGAACCAGAGAACACCCAAATCCAATCCATGTTCCATCAAAGACACCTCCGCCAGATCCAAGGAAGGGAAAGGATGTGAAGTACACTGGTAGGGACAAGTACCAGAATCCGTCACCTCCGCCCAACGGATATCCGCGTCCTCCACCCCCTCGCCGCCGCAGTCCAGCCGGAAACACCAGACCCCATGGGCCAGGTGGAATCAACATCCGCGACAACGTGGTCCCTCAGAGGAATAGGAGCAGAGAGCGAACGCCGGAACCCCGTCGGAGCCGACACAAGGAGCGCGACCCGGAACCGCGCAGAAGCCGGAACGACGAAGGCAGCCAGCACCATGGTGAAGGTAGACGCCGAAGCCGGAGTCAGCATCGAGAAGGGCGAGAAGAATCAGCAGGCGGAAGCAAGAGGTCGCATCGGGCCCCTTGCATATCTCCCTCCCCACCACCTAGCGGTGGGGGCGGAGGTGGAGGCGGAGGCGGTGGCCGGAGATCTCGCTCGCGCTCAAAATCCCCCCGCAACGGCTCGCGTGATGCGCGGGAACGTCTCAATGAATACAGAACTGACTACATCGGCCCAAAGTGCTTTGGCAGGATGATTCGAGAGGAACCAAAGCCAAGGATGAACCTCAAGCTACCCGGAAATCTGAAGCATTACGATGGCACCGAAAGGCCGGATACCTGGATCGAGGATTACTACAATGCAGTAACCTTCGCCGGAGGAACCCCTAACATCGCTTGCCGCATGCTTCAGCTGTACCTTGTAGGTCCAGCCCGGATCTGGCTCAGCGACCTCGAGAAGAACTCCATCTTTTGCTGGTTCGACCTGAAGACCGCCTTCGAAAAGCACTTCAGGGGCACCTACAAGAGACCTGCCACGACAAGCGACCTACATGCATGTATCCAGAAGAATGGAGAAACATCAAGGAGCTTCCTCACGCGATGGTTAGCAACCAGGAACGAGTGCGAGAACGTTGATAATCGCACATCTATGCACACCTTTATAGGTGGATTGCAGAGGGGAGGACTGCTGCGGCACAAGCTCACTTGCTTGGTCAACGCAAAAAAACTGACCTTGGATGACATGATCACCATCGCCAGCGATCACACTGCCGCCGATGACGATGCAGGCGGAGATCTCGCAGCTATAGCAATTCCCCTGCATCAGCAAAAGAAGAACTGTGATAACGGTAACAGCAGTGGCAGCAAGCGGAAAAATCCCCCCGATGACCAGAGAAGTGGCGGATCCGAAATGGTCGCCATGGCTTTCCAGTGCGGAGGTCAAGGAGGCGGAAGAGGCCGCGGCCGCGGAGGCGGAGCCGACAGGGGCCAGCAGCGTGGTGATGAGGTCACCACTGCCGGAACCCGCGCCCCCCAAACCTACGAGGAATACAGAGACATGCCCTGCCTGGCCCATCTGGATCCGGCCACGGGAAAGTCCACTCACACCAACCGCAACTGCAAGTGGGTCAATGATCTCAAATCTGACCCGGAAGCAGGATACAAACGAGCCCGAAAGCACCGCCCACGCGGCAAAGGAGGCAAGGGCAAGAACAAGGACAAGGAGGAAGACAGTTCTGAGGCGATGGATGAGGATGATGCTTCTCCAGAGCCCAAAGGAGGATCCGCAGCTAAACCCAACCCCTTCGACAAAAAGAGTGTGGGCGCGTACCACACCTTCCTCGGAACCCCAACAGTCCGTGCCAGCATGTCAGCTCTTCGGATCCTGAACGGCACAGTTCCGGCTGTGCCGCAGTATGTCAGGTGGTCGGAAACTCCGTGTACGTTTGACAGGAAGGATCACCCTACCGTCATTCCGAAGGAGTGCTATACCTTGATTGTAAGTCCCCGCATCGACGGATATGACTTCTCCAAGTGCCTCATGGACGGCGGAGCCAGCTTGAAGGAGTGCTATGTCGTGTCAGCAGAGTATTTTCCCACAAGGGTGACTCAAGGGTTTATATCGAACTCTCGGGAAACTGGACAAAAGAGTATTCTCTTCTCCCTTCTTCTAGCAATCCTGGAAGTAAATAAATGCCTTGTGTCTCCAACTCCACCATTTGGTTGTCAAGCACAAGGTTTCGTGTAAGTAAATAACACAAGTAGAAATAAAACAAGTAAAAACTAAACTAGATAAAATAACTAAGTAAAAAAAACAGTAAAGATGTTGATTTTTTTTGTGTTTTGGATGCAAATAAGGAAAGTAAATATTTTTCATTTTCGGATTAAAATAGTGCAGCAAATAGAAAACAAGGTAAAAGAAATATAAAGGGTTTCTTATGATAAAAAGTGGAGCGGGTTCATGGGTTCACTTGACTATTCTCTCTTTAAGTTGTGGTAGATAAATAGCAATCCATCAATGAGATATGAAGGTGCAGAGAATAATATATGTAAGATTAGAATAAATATGGGCATCACGTCCTAACATAGAGGTGATGCCACACAACTCTATTATACTCCACAAGAAAGAAACTTCATCAATCTTGTATTAAGAATTGACAGAGCATATCAATAAGTACTTTTGACATGAAGTTTGAATATCAAACATGCTACCTTGAATAAACAAGATTATCACTACTGTCACATGATGAACATAGCATATGCATTCACTTTATCCCTAGTGGAATAACAAAAAAAGGCAAAGCCATAATAGACCTTGAACATATTGTTACTATGCAATCACTAAAACCGTGCTAGTCCATCTAATACACACATCACCCCACACACGCTCTTGCACATATGTTCGATCAGAACAAATACTTAAAAATGGGGTACATAATATGCATCTATCAATACATCTCACAATATAATATGATCAGATATCATAAAATAGTATCATAGAATAAGGATCCACCACATAGATATTACAAATATGACCATAATCATGATAGGCAGCTCATATGGCACTAAGAACTATGAAGAACATGAGAAAAATAGATCAAGCTACTGCCACAAACTCGTAGTCTAGAGGTGGACTACTCCCTCTTAGTCTTGGTGATGATGATGAAGACGTTAGAGAAGGTGGAGATCCCTCCGACGGTGATCCCGATAGAGTTTCCCTCTGCAATCTTCTCTACAACAGCCTTCATTTTCGTGTTTCTATGTTTGTGTGGTGCTCTCTGATACGTCTCAAACGTATCTATAATTTCTTATGTTCCATGCTAGTTTTATGACAATACTCACATGTTTTATATACACTTTATATCATTTTGATGCATTTTTCGGCACTAACCTATTAACAAGATGCCGAAGCGCCAGTTCCTGTTTTCTGCTGTTTTTGGTTTCAGAAATCCTACACAGGAAATATTCTCGGAATTGGACGAAACAAAAGCCCACAGTCTTATTTTCCACGGAGCCTTCCAGAAGTCCGAATAGGAGACGAAGTGGGGCGACGAGGCGGCCACACCCTAGGGGGGCGCGGCCCCACCCCTGGCCGCGCCGCCCTATGGGGTGGGCCCCTTGAGCGTCCCCCGACTCTGCCCCTTCGCCTATTTAATCTCTCCGTCGCGAAAACCCTAGTACCGAGAGCCACGATACGAGAAAACATACTAAGACGCCGCCGCCGTCAACCTCATCTCGGGAGGTTCAGGAGATCGCCTCCGGCACCCTGCCGGAGAGGGGAATCATCACTGGAGGGCTCTACATCACCATGCCCGCCTCCGGACTGATGCGTGAGTAGTTCATCCTTGGACTATGGGTCCATAGCAGTAGCTAGATGGTTGTCTTCTCCTCTTGTGCTATCATGTTTAGATCTTGTGAGCTGCCTATCATGATCAAGATCATCTATTTGTAATGATGCATGTTGTGTTTGTTGGGATCCGATGAATATGGAATACTATGTCAAGTTGATTATTGATCTATCATATATGTGTTGTTTATGATCTTTCATGCTCTCCGTTGCTCGTAGAGGCTCTGGCCAAGTTGATACTTGTGACTCCAAGAGGGAGTATTTATGCTCGATAGTGGGTTCATGCCTCCATTGAATGCGGGACGTGTGACGAGAAAGTTCTAAGGTTATGGATGTGCTTGTTGCCACTAGGGATAAAACATCAATGCTTTGTCTAAGGATATTTGCATTGTTTACATTACGCACGGTACTTAATGCAATTGTCTGTTGTTTGCAACTTAATGCTTGGAAGGGGTGCGGATGCTAACCCGAAGGTGGACTTTTTAGGCATAGATGCATGTTTGGATAGCGGTCTATGTTATTTGTCGTAATGCCCTAAGTAAATCTCATATTAGTCATCATGATATGTATGTGCATTGTTATGCCCTCTCTATTTGTCAATTGCCCAACTGTAATTTGTTCACCCAACATGGTATTTATCTTATTGGAGAGACACTACTAGTGAACTGTGGACCCCGGTCCATTCTTTTACATCTGAAATACAATCTACTGCAATCATTGTTCTCTGTTGTTCTTTGCAAACAAACATCATTCTCCACACCATACGTTTAATCCTTTGTTTACAGCAAGCCGGTGAGATTGACAACCTCACTGTTAAGTTGGGGCAAAGTATTTTGATTGTGTTGTGCGGGTTCCACGTTGGCACCGGAATCCCTGGTGTTGCGCCGCACTACACTCCTCCATCAACAACCTTCACGTGGCCTTCATCTCTTCTCGGTTCGATAACCTTGGTTTCTTGCGAGGAAAACTTGCTGCTGTACGCATCACAGCTTCCTCTTGGGGTTCCCAACGGACGTGTGCTTCACGCGTTATGAAGCTCTTTTTCTAGCGCCGTTGCCGGGGAGATCAAGACACGGCTGCAAGGGAGTCTCTCACATCCAATCTCTTTACTTTGTTTATTGTCTTGCTTTACTTTATTTTATTTTCTCTCTTGTTTGCTTTCTTTATATCAAAAACACAAAAAATTAGTTACTTGTTTTACTTTACTTAATTTAGTTTGCTTTACTTATTTTTATTACTGTTAAAATGAATACTCCTGAGAACACTAAGTTGTGTGACTTCACTAGCACAAATAATAATGATTTCATATGCACTCCTATTGCTCACTCTGCCACTACAGACAGAATTTTATGAAATTAAACCTGCTTTACTAAATCTTGTTATGAGAGAGCAATTTTACGGTGTTAGTACTGATGATGATGCTGCCCATCTTAATAATTTTGTTGAACTTTGTGAAATGCAAAAGTATAAGGATGTAGATGGGGATATTATAAAACTGAAATTGTTTCCTTTCTCCTTAAGAGGAAGCGCTAAAGATTGGTTGCTATCCTTGCCTAAGAATAGTATTGCTTCATGGACCAAATGTAAAGATGCTTTCATTGGTAGATATTATCCTCCTGCTAAAATTATATCTTTGAGAAGTAGCATTATGAATTTTAAGCAATTGGATAATAAACATGTTGCCCAAGCATGGGAAAGAATGAAATATTTTGTAAAGAATTGCCCTACTCATGGACTAACTACTTGGATGATCATCCAAACCTTTTATGCATGATTAAATGTTTCTTCGAGGAACCTATTGGATTCAGCTGCTGGAGGTACTTTTATGTCCATCACTTTGGGTGCTGCAACAAAGCTTCTTGATGATATGATGATCAACTACTCTGAATGGCACACTGAAAGGACTCCACAAGGTAAGAAGGTAAATTATGTTGAAGAAACCTTCTCCTTGAGTGATAAGATTGATGTTATTATGTCTATGCTTGTTAATGGTAGATCTAATGTTGATCCTAATAATGTTCCTTTAACTTCATTGGTTGCTCAAGAAGAGCATGTTGATGTGAACTTCATTAAAAATAATAATTTCAACAACAATGCTTATAGGAATAATTTTGGTAACAACTATAGGCCATATCCTTCTAATAGTGGTAATGGTTATGGTAATTATTACAACAATAGTAGGAGTGTACCCTCTGGTCTTGAAGTCATGCTTAAAGAATTTATTAGTACACAAACTGCTTTTAACAAATCTGTTGAAGAAAAGCTTGGTAAAATTGATGTTCTTGCTTCTAAGGTTGATAGTCTTGCTGCTTGATGTTGATCTTTTAAAACTGAAAGTTATGCCTAATGAAGATAAAGATATTAAGTCATTTGCTACAGCAAACGCTATACAAGTTCGAATTAATGACAATATTAGAATGATGGCTGAATTGCATGCTAGGTGGGAAAGAGAAGAAAAACTTGCTAAAGAAAATAATGTAGCTAAAGTTTGGACTATAACCACCAATAGTAATGTTAATGCTTCACATGTTGCTAAACCTCCTACTATCAATGGTAAAATAATTGGTGTTGGCAATGTTTCTACTTCTAATACAAAGCATGAAAAACTGCCTGAAACTGCTGAAACTGTTTGTGATAAAAGTGCTGAAATTTTTCAGAATATTGGGGACAATGATCCCATTGGTTTAGGTCATAATGGTTTTGATTTTGATAATTGTCATATCTCTGAAGTTATTAAGTTCTTACAAAAACTTGCTAGAAGTCCTAATGCTAGTGCCATAAACTTGGCATTTACAAAACATATTACAAATGCTCTCATTAAAGCTAGAGAAGAGGAATTAAAACTTAAAGCTTCTATTCCTAGGAAGTTAGAAGATGGTTGGGAGCCCATCATTAAAAAGAAGGTCAATGATTTTTATTGTAATGCTTTATGTGGTCTTGGTGCAAGTATTTCTGTTATGCCTAAAAAACTTTATGATATGCTTGACTTGCCACCATTGAAATATTGTTATTTGGATGTTAATCTTGCTGATAATTCTATAAAGAAACCTTTGGGGAGGATTGATAATGTTCACATTACGGTTAACAATAACCTTGTCCCCGTTGATTTTGTTGTCTTGGATATTGAATGCAATGCATCTTGTCCTATTATCTTGGGAAGACCCTTTCTTCGAACTGTTGGAGCTATTATTGATATGAAAGAAGGAAATATTAAATATCAATTCCCTCTTAAGAAAGGTATGGAATACTTCCCTAGGAAGAGAATGAAGTTACCTTTTGATTCTATTATTAGAACAAATTATGATGTTGATGCTTCTTCTCTTGATGTTACTTGATTTACACTTTACGCGCCTAGGCGAAAGGCGTTAAGAAAGCGCTTATGGGAGACAACCCATTAGTTTATTTCTGCAATTTTTGTTTTATATTTGAGTCAAGGTGCTTTTTACTACTGTAGCAATACCTTTGTATCTTTACTTTATTGCATTGTTGTGCCAAGTAAAGTCTTTGATAGTAAGGTTGATACTAGATTTGGATTTCTAGCGCGAAACAGATTTCTAGCTGTCACGAATTTGAGTAGATCTCTCTGTAGGAAACTCAGAAAAATCTACGAAAATTCATGAGTAATCCTCAGATATCTACGCAACTTTCATTAAATTTGAGCTTCTTCATCTGAGCATGTTAAGTGCCTATAAAAAATTCATCTTTACGGACTGTTCTGTTTTGACAGATTCTGCCTTTTATTTCACATTGCCTCTTTTACTGTGTTGAGTGGATTTCTTTGCTCCATAAACTTTCAGTAGCCTTGAGTAATGTTCGGAAGTGTTGGGAATGATTGTGTCCTCTCTGAACATGTGAATTTTTGATTATGCACTAACCCTCTAATGAGATTGTTTTAAGTTTGGTGTGGAGGAAGTTTTCAAGGGTCAAGAGAGGAGGATGATATAATATGATCAAGAAGAGTGAAAAGTCTAAGCTTGGGGATGCCCCCGTGGTTCATCCCTGCATATTTCAAGAAGACTCAAGCATGTAAGCTTGGGGATGCCCAAGGCATCCCCTTCTTCATCAACAACTTATCAGGTCACCTCTAGTGAAACTATATTTTTATTCCGTCACATCTTATGTGCTTTACTTGGAGCGTCTGTATGTTTTTATTTTTGTTTTTGTTTGAATAAATTCGGATCCTAGCATTCCTTGTGTGGGAGAAAGACACGCTCCGCTTTTTCATATTGAATACTGGTGTTCTTAGCTATACTTTTAATGTTCATGGCGAAGGTTGAAAACCGCTTCGTTTATTGCTATTTGGTTGGAAACAGAAAATGCTTCATGTGGTAATTGGTATATTGTCTTGAATAATTTGATACTTGGCAATTGTTTTGAGCTCTCAAGTAGATCATGTTTAAGCTCTTGCATCATGTAGTTTAAACCTATTAATGAAGAACTACCATAGAGCTTGTTGAAATTTGGTTTGCGTGATTGGTCTCTCTAAAGTCTAGATATTTTCTGGTAAACGTGTTTGAACAACAAGGAAGACGGTATAGAGTCTTATAATGCTTTCAATATGTTCTTATGTAAGTTTTGCTGTACCGGTTCATACTTGTGTTTGCTTCAAACAACCTTGCTAGCCAAAGCCTTGTACTGAGAGGGAATGCTTCTCGTGCATCCAAAACCTTGAGCCAAAACTTATGCCATTTGTGTCCACCATAACTACCTACTATGTGGTATTTCTCTGCCATTCCAAAGTAAATTGCTTGCGTGCTACCTTTAAAAATTTCATTCTTTGTCTTTGCAATATATAGCTCATGGGAAAGTAGCTTAAAAACTATTGTGGTAATGAATATGTCGCTTATGTATCTTATTTCTTATAAGTTGCTTGTTGAGCGGTAACCATGTTTCTGGGGACGCCATCAAGCTGTTACACTTTTGTTGAATATCATGTGAGTTGCTATGCATGTTCGTCTTGTCTGAAGTAAGGGAGATTTGCCATGAGTTGAATGGTTTGAGTATGCATATTGTTAGAGAAGAACATTGGGCCGCCAACCAACACTACAAGAAAAGTTCTGATAGACAACGTCTCAAAATCGTCCGCTAAGGGGTATTTTTCGTCGCCCATGGGCCTAACCCGACGATATGGGTTCTGTTGTCGAAACTGCGTCAGGCAAAGTCCTACGACGATTTTTTCGGTCCGTCGCGCTTGGGCGCCCTTCCGCCACGGAAAATCGGACCGTTGCGAAGTGTTTCCGGGAGCCCGTTGACTTGCCGACGCCATGCAAGCCGACACGTGGCGGACGCCGTTAAGCGCGGTTAACGGCGTTAACCGCCGAAACCCCGTGGTAGATGGTAGGCCCACACGAGGCCTGCCACGTCTTAGCGGGCCGGCCCATTAAGTTTGCGGGCCGGGCCAGCTGACTTAGTTTGACCGGTCAACTATATAGCTGGGCTGGTCCATTAGTTACGTGGGCCGGGCCTAACCTCTAAGGTTGACTGGTCAAAACATTAATGGGCTGGCCCACTAAGCATGTGGGTCGGGCCGAATGCACTCGTTTGACCGGTCAACAGGCAAAAGGGCCGGCCCACAAAACATGTGGGACCCACTTTCCTGTTATTGGGCCGGCCCATTTACCAAGTGGGGTCCACCTTAAAGCAAGTGGGCCGGCCCAAGAAGTTATTGGACCGGCCCAATTAGCATGTGGGTCCCATTTTCCTCCTATAGGGCCGGCCCATTTAGTACGTGGGGTCCACAATAGATTAAATGGGCTAGCCCAACAAGCCAGTGGGCCGGGCCAAAATCACAGGTGGGTCCCACTTTCCTGTTAAAGGGCCGGCCCATTTAGTATGTGGGGTCCATGATACGTCTCCGACGTATCGATAATTTCTTATGTTCTATGCCACATTATTGATGATATCTACATGTTTTATGCACACTTTATGTCATATTCGTGCATTTTCTGGAACTAACCTATTAACAAGATGCCGAAGAGCCGATTCTTTGTTTTACTGCTGTTTTTGGTTTCGAAATCCTAGTAACGAAATATTCTCGGAATTGGACGAAATCAACGCCCAGGGTCCTATTTTGCCACGAAGCTTCCAGAAGACCGAAGAGGAGTCGAAGTGGGGCCACGAGGCGCCGCCACACTAGGGCTGCGCGGCCCAGGCCCTGGCCGCGCCGACCTATGGTGTGGGGCCCTCGTGTGGCCCCCGCGTTGCCCTTCCGCCTACTTAAAGCCTCCGTCGCGAAACCCCCGAGTGCCGAGAGCCACGGTACGAGAAACCTTCCGAGCCGCCGCCATCGCGAAGCCAAGATCTGGGGGACAGGAGTCTCTGTTCCGGCACGCCGCCTGGACGGGGAAGTGCCCCCGGAAGGCTCCTCCATCGACACCACCGCCATCTTCATCAACGCTGCTGTCTCCCATGAGGTGGGAGTAGTGCTCCATCGAGGCTCGGGGCTGTACCGGTAGCTATGTGGTTAATCTCTCTCCTATGTGCTTCAATACAATAATCTCATGAGCTGCCTTACATGATTGAGATTCATATGATGATGCTTGTAATCTAGATGTCATTATGCTAGTCAAGTGGGTTTTACTTATGTGATCTCCGGAGACTCCTTGTCCCACGTGTGTAAAGGTGACTAGTGTGTGCACCGTGTGGGTCTCTTAGGCTATATTTCACGAGAATACTTATTCACCGTTATGAATGGCGTAGTGAAGTGCTTATTTATATCTCTTTATGATTGCAATGTGTTTTGTATCACAATTCATCTATGTGCTACTCTAGTGATGTTATTAAAGTAGTCTATTCCTCCTGCATGGTGTAAAGGTGACTAGTGTGTGCACCGTGTGGTTCTTGTCGTAGGCTATGATCATGATCTCTTGTAGATTGTGAAGTTAACTATTACTGTGATGGTATTGATGTGATCTATTTGGTTATGTTGATATTTCATGCACTCTAAGGTTATTTAAATATGAACATTGAATTGTGGAGCTTGTTAACTCCGGCATTGAGGGTTCGTGTAATCCTACGCAATGGTGTTCATCATCCAACAAGAGTGTAGAGTATGCATTTATCTATTCTGTTATGTGATCAATGTTGAGAGTGTCCACTAGTGAAAGTATGATCCCTAGGCCTTGTTCCTAAATACGCTATCGCTGCTCGTTTACTTGTTTCTTTGCGTTACTACTGCTGCGTTACTACTGCTTGTTTCACTGTCCCGGGCAAAGCACTTTTCCGGTGCCGTTGCCACTTGCTCATACTTATTTATACCACCTGTATTTCACTATCTCTTCGCCGAACTAGTGCACCTATTAGGTGTGTTGGGGACACAAGAGACTTCTTGCTTTGTGGTTGCGGGGTTGCATGAGAGGGATATCTTTGACCTCTTCCTCCCTGAGTTCGATAAACCTTGGGTGATCCACTTAAGGGAAACTTGCTGCTGTTCTACAAACCTCTCGCTCTTGGAGGCCCAACACTGTCTACAAGAATAGAAGCACCCGTAGACATCAAGCTATTTTCACGGCGCCGTTGCCGGGAGGAAAGGTAAAGGTACTCACACTCCGGATCTCGGCTACTAAGCTATTTTCGCCGTTGTAAGTACTCGAAGCTATTTCCTTTAGATCCTGCAATTGCATCTTTTTGTTTCTTGTTTTACACTAGTAAGGCATAATGGAAAACATCTGTGAGCTCTTTGTACTATTTCCTGAGTCAAGACATGAATGGTTGATACGTCTCCGACGTATCGATAATTTCTTATGTTCTATGCCATATTATTGATGATACCTACATGTTTTATGCACACTTTATGTCATATTCGTGCATTTTCTGGAACTAACCTATTAACAAGATGCCGAAGTGCCGATTCTGCTGTTTTCTGCTGTTTTTGGTTTCAGAAATCCTAGTAACGAAATATTCTCGGAATTGGACGAAATTAAATCCCAGCGGCCTATTTTCTCACGAAGCTTCCAGAAGTCCGAAGGAGAGACGAAGAGGGGCCACGGAGGGGCCACACTATAGGGCGGCGCGGCCCCCCCTTGGCCGCGCGGCCCTGTGGTGTGGGGCCCCCGTGCCGCCTCTTGACCTGCCCTTCCGCCTATAAAAAGTCTCACGTGACGAAACCCCCGATGCGAGAGCCACGATACGGAAAACCTTGCGAGACGCCGCCGCCTCCGATCCCATCTCGGGGGATCCGAGGAGATCGCCTCCGGCACCCTGCCGGAGAGGGAATCATCTCCCGGAGGACTCTACACCGCCATGGTCGCCTCCGGAGTGATGAGTGAGTAGTTCACCCCTGGACTATGGGTCCATAGCAGTAGCTAGATGGTTGTCTTCTCCTCATTGTGCTTCATTGTTGGATCTTGTGAGCTGCCTAACATGATCAAGATCATCTATCTGTAATTCTATATGTTGTGTTTGTCG
>NC_061508.1:144112613-144185510 GCF_022539505.1 Lolium rigidum | reverse complement strand
GCCCCGCCGGATCTGGCCAGAACCTCCCTAGGTTCAGCACAGAGGAAGATGGCGATGGCGAAGTACCGTCGGCGTCCGAAGCGCAGGTGTCAGAGAGCGAGTCCTCGACGTCGGAGCAGATGGGAGCGAGGGGGGCAAACCTGTTCCCCTTCCTCGCCGTCGACCGGCGACCCCCCTGGGTGCGCCCAGATCCGCGGCGGCGGCGCTCCGGGAGGGCGAGCTCCCAGTCGCCTCCCGAGTCGCCAGAGCGTCGCGTGAGACACATCCCCCTTGTGACTATCTTATCGAGATGTAGCACCATGACCAGGAAGGAATTAAATTAGGTGGCGGCCGCAGCGATCATGGGAGCTTAGCCGGAAAGGAAAGCTTAATCGAATATGGAAGGAAAGAGCAAGAAAGGATCCGAAATCGTCATGGTCAAAAGCTGGCGAGCTGCCGCGCTGATCCGAAATCGCTGCACAGAATGAAGACACAGTTCACGGGGGCGGGCCGCATGTATGCAAACTTGCAAAGGCTTCTTGTGGATTTCCACGTGACTTTGAACAAGACCAAAAATGAAACTGCAGCTGAGTGGACCGAAAATACCACGCACTGTGTTTCATAAAAAATGAAACGAGCGGTTGATTACAAGTTGTCCAAATTATACAAATGGGGTGTTTTTTTACAATGATGCTAAATTTTTTTAGAGAGCCCTTTAAGTTGACCTATAGAGTGTTAAATTTTACGCTTTCCTTGAAGTTATGTTAGCGGTCACGATAGTCGATCAATGTTACGGCAATGAGATTGCACGAGGTGGATCGACCGTGTGCGCGCAGCCGAGACGTCCAAGCTTGGGGGATAGAGAAACGACCAAGGGAGGATAGGGTTTCGCTAGGATTGGTGACCAACTAGATCGTTGGGCGAGTTCAGGACAACATGACGCACTAGAAGGTGGAGAAGGATACCATGCAAGATTTACATGAAGAATGAAGTGTCACGTCCAAGCAAAGCGACGCAACATGCCCATGAGTCTGAACGGGAACATATAAGAGCAGTTGACTTAGAATGGTAGCGGGAGTCATACTATGAGAGCAAAGGAGACAACAAAGGCTCAATCCACCGATCCATACCTAGCGAAAGTTCGCCAGATCATGCACAACAATAAAACAATGATAGAGTACACATGCAGTTAAAGAGGTTACATGATTTATATCCGCGGCAGCGCGCGGGCATGTTTCCTAGTCAACATAAAATGGTGAAAATATATTGTTAACTTAAAAATAAATAGAGAAAATAGAAGGATAACTAAAAGAAAAAATGAAAAGCGGAAAGGCTACATGGCCTAGAAGGCCGGCCCAAGTGAGTTGAGGATACGAAGCGCTTTGAGCGGCCGATAGGAATTTTGAACCTGCAGCCCCCGGACAGCATTCCCGGGCCGGAGATCGAAGTTTATCGGTTCGTAGCAGGCTGTCTCCACGCCGTGGAATGACTCCAGGCCGCACTGCTCTTCTAAGAAAAAGGCTCAAGTCCGCACTGCTCGTATAGGCAGCAGTAGCTCATGGGGCGGGCATGGAGGAGAGGACCAGACGAGCAACGATTGTATTCTGCTCTGAACCCTACGAACACAACCTCTTCGCCAGATTCGATCGAGTAAACAAACGAAGGCACGCACCAGACGCGGTCGATTCTGACAAAATTAACCTAAATCTAAAAAGATCTCTGAAAAGATTTCACAAAATAACCTTTTGTTTAGCTCCGCATCAGAGGGAGCCATGCTCGGTACCATAGCTCCGTCTTAGGTGGAGCCAAGATGTGCCGTCCGAGGTGAAGCCAAACTTAATAGCATGGGTCCGTTTCGGGGGAGCCAAGCTTAGAAGCACAACGCCGTTCCAGACGGTGTCAAGCTAAATAGCACGGCTCCATCCTAGGCGGAGCCAAGCTTAGTAGCACGGTTCCGTTCTATGTGTAGCCAAAATCCTTAGCCGTTTTCCAATAATAATTGGGAGTGGTTCATGCACCTAGCGAGGACCAAGGTTATTAAACCCAACAAAGATGTTTGCATCATCTCGGAGCGTCACCAAGGGATACTCAACACAGTTATTCTCCATTTTATGTCTACTTTCATTTGGGTGGTTATGTGTGCAAAATTAGAAGATGTACCATAGCAAGTCTCTATTCTTCTCAATTTGTTCTTAATTGTTCCTTGACATTACTCTTTTGAACCGGGGTGACACGTCAACACAGAGTACGATCTCGGTGGTTCGTACTTCTGGCGTCGTTGTCATACATTTCCTGGTGATAGATTAGAGTGATGGAAGACATAGTATATATTTTATAATTTATAGGTTTTTATCAATTTGTTAGCATATAAACTATTTTTATCATAAAATATAACTTATCATAGATTTTGTCATCTATCATTGCTATATATTCTATTTATCTTTGCAATGTGCTTCCTCGGCAGCTTAGATGTTTTTTATCATGAAGTATAACTTGTTATAGATTTTGTCATCAATCCTTGATATATTATTCTATTTATCTTTGCAATGTGCTTCCTCGGTAGCTTGAGATGTTTTTATTATCATGAAGTATAACTTTTCATAGATTTTGTCATGTAACCTTGCTATACTAGTCTATTTTTCTTTGCAATGTGTTTCCTCAACAGGATGCGATCTAGTACCAACAAGCATCAAGTTGTAGCTCACAACCACGTACCGGAAGAGCGTCCAGACTCTCTAGCAAATCACAACGAACTGAGGAACGCTTATTAACCTTGGCGGTCCGAGATGATGCAAACCTCTCTCTTGGGTTAATAAACTTGGCCATCACTAGGTGCATGAATCACGCCCAATTGTTGTTAGAAAACGGCTAAGGACCTTAGCTCCACCTAGAATGTAGCCAAGCTACTAAGCTTGGATCCACTAAGATGGAACCGTGCTACTGAGTTTAGCTCCGCCCGGAACGATGTTGTGCTTCGGAGCTTGGCTCCACTGGGGACAGAGCTGTGCTATTGAGTTTGGCTCCACCTATGACGGCGCCATGCTTCTCTGCCTAGCTCCACCTAAGATGGAGCCGTGCTACTGAGCATGACTCCGTCTTGTGAGGAGCCAAGCAAAAGATTATTTTGTGTAATTTTTTCGAAGCTAGATTATTTTGTGAGATATTTCTAGATATAGGTTAATTTGTTAAAATTGACCCGGATGCGTACCTTGTGGTAGTAGCGCACTTAGAGTATGTTCCCCTCATAAATCTCCATCCTCCCCAACCAGTGGTGGCGCTAAGCATGCGCGTGCAGCGGCGGCCCTCGTGTGCGATCGAGCTTGCGCTCTTATGGGCGCTCATCAATAGCGCCATGGGCCGTGCACCGAAAGGCACCAACCAAATGGAGGTGGACACACGTACTTTGATCCTTCGCATGTGTACGCAACACTCCAACTTACAAGAAGTTCTACTAGGGGCCGGGCTCTCTGGAGCCCCTTAAAGAAATATTTGGAGCCCCCCGGATGTAGTCAGCTATGTACACCATGAGCTTGCAAATTCATATTGTGAACTACCTTCTATTGTAGGCCCAGCAAAATTCAACGAATTTTCGAAAGTGGTATTTTCATGTTCCAAGATCTGCAGTTTTAATACAAGGCATTTTGTATACAAAATCATGCACGGGTAGAATAAATTGTTTACAATAGTCTTTAATTTTTTTTAAATAATTTGGTGCTTCAAAGACAAAGCACTCCTCCTAGTTGTCCTATTGAAAGGCCTACACAAAACATGTTCCAACTGGGACCCCTAAACCATAAAATATTATCGACACTTTTTCAAAACTATGTCTAGCGGCACCACTTCACTTCTAGCGTGTAGAGAGGTAGTTGGGTGTACTGGCAGCAAAGTCCAGCTCAGCTGCATGACCTTGTCGCCCACATGGAGCGACGTGCAAAGATTCTCTCCTCTCCTCCCTCATGTATGTTCTCGTTTATCCGAGTTCGGTGCAAACCGTCGACCGCCTCGTGTGGAGGCCGAGCCATCTCCCGGCGCTGTCACCCCGCTCGTCGTCCTCCCGGCATGGGTCCTCGCTGTGGAAGAACTCTTGCCGCGTTGCTTGTCAGTGATTGTTGTCGCAAGGTATATATACTTCCAGCTCTCCATGCTCCAGTGGTACCACCTCATTTTCCTCCGTTCCTCGGTGGCACGGGTGACTAGCTTGCTATTTTGCAAGCGAGTGGGTGATTTTTTTTCGATAAACGGAGTATATTAATATCGCAAAGATACCAATAATACACAACCTCTGCAACAACACAGTATCCTAATTTTAATGTGATGCCCACAACAACAACAAAATAGTTATAGAAAACAAAAGTCATGCTATAGTGATCTATTTCTTATAACAGCGGACCAAACACCATCAAGATAACACCAGGAATCCATCTTCTTCAAAAGCGATGCCTAAAAAAAGGAACAATGCACAAGCATCGCTATCGTATATCGTAGGTTTTTACCTAGAGGTAAGTCTGCACTCACAAAACAATGCATTTAACAAGGTTATTATCAAACAGAACCAATTACGGCCGGACCATGAATTTCTAATGCGATGTGGGCCCCCACTTTCCGATGCTGCTCCTCCCAGTCATGGATCATCTAGCCAAAATCTCATCGTCACCAGGACTGGAACCACCATTAGTAGTCCATAGATCACGTTCTTTATGCCATTCTGCGCGACTGACTTCACCATGGGACTAATGACATGTCACATGATGGCAACACACTGCAAATCTTCGCAACGCTTCCTCTTAACCAAATGGTTAAAAACACGGTTTCGCGTCACCGAATTCCATCCGATCTGATAATTTCTGGCATGTCGTTCGTCTATTTTTGGAATAAATCCCTCAAAATTGTACCTTCTCCCAACACGAGTATGCGGGCATGTCACCGGATAGACTATTGGGAGGACCGGTAGAGGTGCTTGGTTAATTGACCAACACTACTAGGAAATAGCCTATAGTTGTCAGCGCTACTATCGGCGCACCCATAAAGGTGCTCGCCGATGGTAAATACTACCGGCGCACCATGTTTTGAGCGCGCCGGTGATGACCCAATAACACCGGCGTAGCAAAAATTTAGTGCGCCGGGGATAAAGTTCAAATAGGTCCGGGCCAGATCAAAAAAATCGAGACCCCTTACCTCCTGCGCGCCTCTATGATGGTGCGCCGGTGGTAAACACACCAACGGCTGAAAGGACACGGATGTTTCCTAGAGGCGGGGAGATTAGGCTGTTAAAAACTTTTACGAGATGGGCTTATTAAATGCGGAATAAAACTAGCGCTTACTTTGTCAAGCCCAAATCCTATATACTATGGTTCACCTATGTGCACCAACAACTTACGCTAAGCAATATAACCAACTATGTGATAGCAAGATATATATATAACTTCAAGCACAAAGGCTATCACAAAGTAAAGTGCATAAGTAAAGAGCACAGTTATAGAGATAACCGGGGCACACGAGAGACGATGATTTATCCCGAAGTTCACACTCTTTCGAGTGCTAATCTCCGTTGGAGAGGTGCGGTGACTTAGTGCTCCCGAGCGCCACAAGAGGCCTCACCTTGAGGTGTGGTTGCTCGATGCACACCAATGCCACAAAGGCCTCACCCCAAGATGCAGTAGTCACACCACACACCGAGCGACATGAAGGCCTCACCTTATTCTCCGGTGACCCTTCCACAAAGGCCTAGGTCACGGTTCCACTAAAGGATTTCCTTCGAGGCGGAAACCGGGTCATACACAAAGATTAGAGCACACATCCACAACTTAATTGGAGGCTCCCAACAAATCGTCATAAAGGTCTCAAAGTCGTCTAGGGTTCCAATAACCCAAGAGTAACAAGCTCCCCACTTTCACTTCCACGAATCACCGTGGAAACATCAAACCGATGCACCAAATGCAATAGCAAGAACACCACAAAGATGCTCAAGTTCTTCTCTCTAAAATTCCAACAAAGCTACAAAAGCTATTGGGGAAACCAGAGGAAGAACAAAAAAGAGGAGGAACACCAAATTTCTCCAAGATCTAGTGTAACATCCCAAATTTTAAAAACAAAGTAGAAAATGAATTTCTCTTTTTCCAAAAATTGGAACCAACAAAAACTTTATTTAAGTCTATAAGGAGCATAGTGCTCATGCATGTAGGTGATGATCTTTGCCATGTTTGTTTGTTAAAGTGTTTGAGAATGATCCTAAACCCTAAACCATGATCTTTTAGATCAAAGAGAAACAAATAAGAAAAAGAGAAAATATAAATAGCCTCATATATGTGCCTATGGCTAATTTTCTAAAACTTTAACCTAGGCCTTTCTAACTTGATTAGATGTTTGGAAAACATTAATAAACACTACCTAGTGCTTAACAAATCAAATCCAAGGTGAAACAAAAGAAAATAAAAAGAAAATAAACATATACATAGAGGCATATGTGGCACATCGCCATTTACCAAACCTTGACCTATGCCATTATACTTTGCCCAAATGGTTTGAAACCATCACTAAACCTAATCTAACCCTAAATGGACCCTAGGCCATGCCTAAAGGAATCAAGTGAAACAAAATAGAAGAATAAGAAAAATGCAAATAACACATCTATGTGCTATGGCCATTTTTGCAAATCCTTAACCAAGGCCACAATGGCTTGTGCCAATGCTTGGGAAACATCAATATATCAATAACAAACACTTTTGCATCAAAGAAACACAAATCAAAGCCAAGGAAATTTCAAATTCTCATCACATATGATAATGGTCAATTCTGCCCATAATAAAATGTTACCCACTTTGAGCCCCTGGTTCCTTAAACTAAATCTTCTCAATTCTTTCCACCTCATCCAAGAGCACATCAAGTTGAACAAGTTTTGTGTTGACCACCATGGTTGACTCTGCCTCCATTGCTTAATATAAAAGTGACAAGTGGCAACCTTGAAACAAAGAGAAGATCATCCACTTTTTGAAACTTCACAAACCAACACCATTTTGCACACAACCAGAACCATTCTACTCCAAACATGATTTGATTCAACTCCACCAAAAAGAATTGCAAAATTCAAAAATTTATTTCTTTCGGCCATTACATCAAACACCTTATGTGCAACTTTCTGGATTTTACACACACTCCAATATCTGTTGGTTCTTAGACTAAACCATCCCACTTTTGATCATCATTGACTCTCTCTTATCCCAGTACACAAAGGTAGGCCTGGGAGACATTGTTTAAAGACCACCTCATCATGCCGTGTCCCATGGCATCATCATGCCAAATTTTCTCTCCACTCCCATCCAGCGTGCACCACCATGTCAACTCTCTCCCTCACACTCTCCTCGTCTCACTGGTACCTTCCTTGGCCAGAGAAATGCACGATAGTGCCCAGTCTCGACGTGCCCAGACTGTGCCAACGACGCCCAGGCCGTGCCAGACCGCGCATGAGCACGTCTCTGGACACGACAGAGCGCACGCTTGCCTAGTCGCGGTCGTCCTCCTCTCACTCCCTCCTCTCGCACGCGTGATCACCACCTCACCTGCTCACTCCCAGACACCGCCATTGGCTCGCCCGCGCCCTGTAGACAACGACCTCGTCCACGACTGTCGCCGGGTACTGCGAGGACGCCTACGACTCCTGCACACCCTTGTCCATCATTTGCTGCGACAGCACGCTCCCTTGCATCGCCTTGACGTCGCCTACCTAACCCTGCCCACACCTTGCCCCTTCGCGCACCAGAACAGCCGCGCCATGATCAACCTCGCCGTGCGCCTCGGCCACCTCCCGACCCTATAAAAGGAGGCCACCCCGCGATGGATAGCTCACACCATTCGACTCCCCTCCTCTCTCTGATCATCCTCCACCCCTTGCTCCTCCACATTGTCGCCGTTAGCCACTTAATTTCACGCCGGAGCCCGCGGAACCGCCGCAGATGCCGCCGTTAATTGAAGCCACCTCCGGCGACGCCACCGGTACCGTTCGCTTCACCGTCGTCGACAACACCAAACACCGTCGTCGCCCAGCCTCACCGATCGCCGGTGAGCTCTCCAACCCCCGACCCTCGCCGCCAGTAAGCCCGCATCTCGTCGGAGACAACGATGGCTGTGGACCGTCGATCTCTATTCTAATCCTACGCCTCACCTTAGTCCATACCGGTTCGGTGTTTATGACTCGCTGACAGGCGTGCCCCACCCTGTCAGGTGGCCTGCCGCGCGAGAAGCGCTGTTGGGCCAGCCCAACTCCCTCTCTCTCACGCTGGCCCAAAAGTTTGAATTCGACTTATTTCTTTTCAGTCAATTTGACTACTGGTGTCCAATTCAAATTGAAATATTTTCAAATCCACTGAACCAAATTTGACTAATTTTATATTGTTGGAAAGCTTGTCAAATTCTCTATCCAACCACATTGGATTCAACCTCCTAGATGTGGTAGATTTTGAATAGTAAAAATAACAAGACAGAGAGTTTTCAGAATTCAAATAAATTTATAAAATCAACCATATTGAATTTTAAGGTGAATCCAATTGCTATAATTCACATTTCAAGTACTATATTTTTTTATGTAAAAATATGATATGGTTATTTCATATGATCATGGTCTAGAATCAAAAATTGGCTATGTAGTCAATACTAGCTCATTTAAATCATTTTCAAATTTAGGATTTTAAATCTATGAGGTGTAGCACCTCATTTAAATCATCTTCTCAAGTAGTGTGAAGTAATGTGATGACCCTTGTTGCATGGTCTCATACTTCCTCACTTGAGGATCTTAAATCAAAGTAGTATTTAAATTACATGAGATGATGAATCTCATTTAAATCATTTTTCTCAAATGATAAATGTGAAGTATTGACCTTGGTCAAAATGATCTCACATTTATGAATTGAGGAGATTAAATCTTAAGAAGATTCAATGAGAGGAAATTATTTCTCCAAAGAACTAAATAAGAACCCTAATCCCTATTTCAATAAGAGGAATTGTTTTCTAAACCCTAAGGAAGAAATCCTAGTCTAATGTTGAGTAATGTAGATGATGATTCTAGGTCATCTTGAGTGAGCCATTAAGGCTAAAACTAGTCTACTTAAGTATGGTTTGGTGATTGTATCCTCGTATTCGTTTATAGACGCTAGTACCGGAGACTATCAAGAGGAAGAAGTCTTCTACCAAGAGGAAGAAGAAGAGAACTTTGATCACTACACCAATCAAGGCAAGCTAATATTCTTGCAAGTTGACCTAGTGCAAAGCTCTACAAGAGCAAGGCACCATTACATATTACTTTATGCTTAATGATCCTATCCCAAGTTTTTACCTTACAAGGTTTTGACTTTTGTTTATCAAAGATTATTTTTGATTCATGATTCACTTGGTCTAGCAATGGAGTAGTACAAGAGCATCACACTTAGCCTAGAAAGCTATAAGCTAGTTAGCACCCCTCATGACTAGTTGCTAGTGCTAAGATTAAAAATGACTACTCTAGATGGGAACTTGTGAAAACCAATGACTTTAAAAACCTTGGAATGATGAGTCATTCTATTGAAAGATTTTGAAGGTGAATATGACTTGTGAATGACTTGGTGAAATTTACCAAAAACTGATGGTTGGGTTCGGATGCGAGACCATTCCAATTCTTAAGTACCCCCACAATACCTGATTACGGGTAGGGCTTAACTGGAAGTTTATGTATTTTAGTATGGGTTCCCTCTAAACAAGCGTCATAGGGGTTATGCCGAGGCTGCCTCCGTTGAAAGTGAAATGAGGTGAATGTCCGGCCCAAGCCCTGTGCAGTTCCCAGGTTGACGGTTTGTCTTCACTGGGAGGCCAAGCTCATGGGGAGAGGTGCCTATACTAGGGTATGTAAATGAAAGGTTATGATTGGTAGTTCGCGCACTGAATGCGATAAATCAGGGCCAGTTACCCCTGACGGACTATTGCAATTGTTGTGCACAAGTGTACGACCTCTGCAGAGTTTAAACTATTTGAATAGCCGCGTCCGCGGTCATGGACAGTTGGAAAGGCCATACTGTTCCGTCATCAGAACTTTTCCAAAATATGAATGGTGACTTTTGACTTGAGTTTGAAAGGTGACTTTGACTTTGAATCACAATAGAGTTGTGGGAATGACACTAATGTTCCCACTTGAGTTAAGTTAGGCAAATGAGGAGTCTCTGTTTATTAAATGCTTACGAAATAAAACTGGCTTTATGCAAATGAACTTAGATCTTAGCACCCACTTACCATAGTTGATAGTACTTACACTAGTATTAGTTTGCGAGTACTTTGAAGTACTCATGGCTGTGTCCCTGGCTATTCAAATGGCCAGACTATGAAGATGAGCCCCAGTACCAGGATGAAGGACAGCAGGACGTCTACGACAACTAGGACTACTCCTGACGTCAACAGTTGCCTGTGGAGCAGATGGACTTCTACTACGTATTTCCGCTATGTGTTATGTAATTGATCATTAGATCAAGTGTTGTAATGAGACTGGATCATGTGATCCTTTTTGATGTAAGACTATTATGGTGTTGAGTGAATGATGTTCTGTGATATCAATCTATTATGTCTCGCAAAAACAATATTCCTGGGATTGCGATGAATTGCATAATAGGCATCTGGACTTAAAAATCCGGGTGTTGACATCTAGATCTAGTGGATTCCCCTCACAAAGAGAGGAATTTGATTGGTCGAGATGTAAATCTAGATCTCGTCTCTCTCTTCCCTAAAAAAGGAGCAAGGAATCTTGGAGGGATTAGAGGGAGAGGGAGCTTCTCAAGGTCAACAATGGAGTAGAGAGAGTGTGTGAGAAGCAACCATCCAAAGTAGGAAGAAGGGGGACTTATATACCACCTCCCAAGGGAATATGACTGTTACTTGCGTGACAAGGCGGTAGTACCTCTCCTGGGAGCGGTACTACTGCTCAGGGTGGTAGTACCGGGTCACTACCATCCTAGTACTGCTCAGAATACCGGGCCTGGAAGGTGCTAGCACGGTATGGGAGCGGTAGTACCGCTCGAGCGGTACTACAGCTGCAATGGGCGGTACTACCGCCCAGCCAGAAAGTAGGAGAAATAACCAAATGAGAACGATCATACTTAAGCATCAGGATTCTGATTTTGATGATCTTGGGCTCGTTTTGAAGCTAGTAAATAGCTCTACAAGACCATGCAGAGAAACATCGTAGTCCAGCAAGGGAGGGTAGAAACAAATGATGAATGTTTGGACCTATCTATAAAAGACAAACCGGTAAAACTCCAACCTTGAAAATGCAACAAGTTTTCCATGCAAAATGCGTTTTTGATGAACTAGAGCTTGTCATGAGAATAAGTACAAGCTCTAAAACATCACATGGATAAGATCCAAATAACAACCAAAAAAGATGATGCAACGAAGCAAAGGATTGAGCTCTCTCCGAAGGATACAATCGAGTTACTCAATCGAGAGCCCTCTTGATAGTATGGCAACTAAACTATAAACCGGTCTCCAACTACACCATGAGACCGGTAAGAAAGAAACCCTATGAAGAGCAAACATTAACCTTGCGCGTTCCACTTCAGCTCGAATATGACGATCTTGCCCGCAACAAGATGGAACGCCTTTCTTGATTGTGGTTGCTTGATGAAGTCTTTCGGATTGCTCCCCCATAATCCACCATGGGAGAGCTTCTTTCTCGGCGCATCTTCACATATCCATGATCACCATACAGATGGCAAGCTTCAAGCATATGATCTCTTCGAGTTAGCTCATCTTGAACTTGCACTTCATTTCTTCATTCTTCATCATGTTGATGTCTTGAAGTTAACTTTGAGGGCTCACTTCATCTTCATCTTCAAGACATACTTGACACTTGATGTTCTTCATCAATTTCTTCTTATTGCAACCTTGAAGCCAACATATGGTTCAAGCATAGCCTATGGACAACTCCTACAATTGTAACTCAATGCAAATATTAGTCCATAGGGATTGTCATCAATTACCAAAACCACACATGGGGGCTCCATGCACTTTCAATCTCCCCCATTTTGGTAATTGATGATAATTTCTTTGAGAGGGATTATATAAGGAATTTAATTAAAAAACAAGTTGAATACATAGAGTAAACTCCCCCATAATATATGCACGTGTGAATGAACTTGAATTTCATTGCATATATTGGCATTCAAAGCATAGTGGAGTTTCCTCTAAATATTCAACTATGCAAAGCAAAAAGATGCAATGCAAAAAAGGCACATGCTTAAGCACAAAGCAAAGACATAACCAAATTCCCTTAAACCATCCAAACTTCTCCCCCATTGGCACCAATTGCCGAAATGGGTGAAAATTTTAGAAGGCCAAAATAGCGAGAGTTCCTCCATATGGTGTGCATTTCTCATAATTTGAGTGGAATCAAATGCACGTATCCAATACCGAATATTCGGAAGGAATCACACTATAACGAGGATCAAGGTGCTTCAACAAATGAAGCAAGCAATCAAATGAAATACAAAAAAGATACCAATTGAAAGATAGATATTATGATAAGATCAAGAAGAGTGCTTTGAATAATATGAGGAAGCTCCCTAAGGTTTGTGCACAAAAATAAACAATTTGCATTGGAGAATAAAGTGCACAAACATGGACTCATAGCTCCCATAATATCATTCAAAACAAAAGATACCAAGTGAATTAAATTCTAATGATCACCATAAAATAATGCTTTAAATAAAATGAGGAAGCTCCCCAAGGTACGTGCATAAATTAGATTATTGCATTTAGATACAATATGCATAACATGGAATCCTCACTCCCTCATTACCATTTAAAACACAAACAATTGCAATAGACATAGATAGAAAATTAAGCTTAACACTTGCAACAAACAAATGGTTGAGCAACAAGTAAGAGGCACCATAATAAAAGGATAAACCAAGAGGATATGTGAAAGGCATGACAAAGCATATTATAACACAATTACAAGGATGATCAAATATCATCGTCATAGTCTTCAATGAATTATATTGCTTAACACGACCAATCAACACACAACACATAAAGAAGATATCAAATGGAGATGTATCATCTCTTATGTGTATAAGTTTCTCTAAGTGGAGCATATCACGAAGATGTTTATCCACAAAGAAACATCTACACACAAAATAGATACACAAGAAATATAACATGATATCAAAGACGTAGTCATGCACTATACCAATAAGTATTTTTGCTTAAGAGCATGGCCAAAGGCTCAATTTTATCTTATTGTACATTCATGAACTTCAACCACAAACACATACAATACATCACAAATATCAACAAGGGATAGAAGATAGTTGGGATGCTTTGAGAAAGGCAACAAGTATCACAAACGAGGATACAAAAAGAAATAACTCAATTTGCACTTTCATCGATATTGCACATGTGAAAGGCTTGAGGAATTGATATGCAATAAAATTGCTATATAGGCATATTGGGGATGAATGAATCATGAGCATGATTTTATATATTTCCCAACATATGTGCTCATCTCAATTTACTCACATTTCAAATATAGAGGTTTCATTAAAATCTTTGCAAGAAGCATAATATTTGCAAATCAAGAGATTCATGCCAAGATGAAATCACACGGTTGGGTGCTAGAAAAATATGCATTAGAAGATACTTGTTACCGAGATAGGATTGGTGTGGATGTAGTAGATATGAGTTCGTTGACCATCCTAGATTGTCTCAAATTACCATTGAGTCGCCACTTCTTTCCAACTGTGAGACAAGCATCCAATGCATTTCCATTGTACCTAACAAAAAGGTAAGTACAATATGGTCCCCAAACTAATTGGGTCATAAGTAGTTAGACACACTACAACATATAGAACAAACTCCACATAACTATGAACATATAGATATGAAATTGAATTTCATGCACATCTTAGCCAAATATGATTTGATGGAGTTTACCATATATATTGGATCAAAGAAAGTAACACATGCCATAAGATATACATATATTAAATATGCATTGACAATACTTTCAAGAACCAAAGGAAGATACAATTTGGACAAAATACCAATTAAATCAAGAAACAATTGTTGTCCAAATAATATCAAAGAATCAAATTAACACAAGATTTACTCCAAAGACTTATCACATTATAAAAAGCTAATTAAACTCAAAAAAACAAAGGAGTGAGATAACCAACTCCCAAGAAAGCAAGGTTCCAACAAATAAACCAAACTCTCAACACTTTTTATGATGGCACGAAGTACCAAAAAAGAAAAGATTTGTCTCCCAAAAAATACTTGATAATGATCAAGAGATGTTAAGCATTCTAACAAATATAGGAGAGCTCCCCCAGGATTAGTGCATTATCTAAGATTTTGCATTTGAATACAAAATGAACAAAACTAGGATAATCACGCTACCTATATCTGCTAAAAATGGCAAGAAAGTTTAAATAGACAAATTAGATCCATAAGATACAAGGAAGACACATGGGAGTCAAAGCACAAAAAATTTATGGGAATAAATAAGGAAATTAAACACAAGAGCCAATGGAAATATGATCAATAAATATCTACCTCATAATAGATTGCCAATTATCCTAGGACAAGAGGTATTTGGAAATACTTCCCGGTGGTAGTTTGTAAGTATATGTAAGATCATATTTACAACAAATAAAGCATATGGTAAAAGATAAGAGTTAACCATCATGCAAAGAGAGTTTCTTGATAGCTTCAATTAGTCATACCAACATGCAAAGCAATTAATAGGAGTCATACCAACATGCAAAGCAATTAATAGCATAACTTGAAGCACATGGTTTCCCAAAAGTGTATTGAGGGACACGTTGTGAAAAAACATGCCAAGAAAATCTCTCACAAATAAGATCCACAAAGATATTAGCAATGAAGCCATTTAAACAAATTGGAACTAGTTTGAGAAAACATGTCACATAGGAGAGAGATAATTTACAATATCAATTCTATGTGACACAACCTCAAAAGCTCACATTTTTAGGCTTGTGATACGTCTCCGACGTATCGATAATTTCTTATGTTCCATGCCACATTATTGATGATATCTACATGTTTTATGCACACTTTATGTCATATTCGTGCATTTTCTGTAACTAACCTATTAACAAGATGCCGAAGAGCCAGTTGCTGTTTTCTGCTGTTTTTGGTTTCAGAAATCCTAGTAACGAAATATTCTCGGAATTGGACGAAATCAACGCCCAGGGTCCTATTTTGCCACGAAGCTTCCGGAAGACCGAAGAGGAGTCGAAGTGGGGCCACGAGGCGCCGCCACCCCACGTTGCCCTTCCGCCTACTTAAAGCCTCCGTCGCGAAAACCCCAGTACCGAGAGCCACGATACGGAAAACCTTACAGAGACGCCGCCGCCGCCAATCCCATCTCGGGGGATTCTGGAGATCTCCTCCGGCACCCTGCCGGAGAGGGGATTCATCTCCCGGAGGACTCTTCACCGCCATGGTCGCCTCCGGAGTGATGAGTGAGTAGTTCACCCCTGGACTATGGGTCCATAGCAGTAGCTAGATGGTTGTCTTCTCCTCATTGTGCTTCATTGTTGGATCTTGTGAGCTGCCTAACATGATCAAGATCATCTATCCGTAATGCTATATGTTGTGTTTGTCGGGATCCGATGGATAGAGAATACCATGTTATGTTAATTATCAAGTTATTACCTATGTGTTGTTTATGATCTTGCATGCTCTCCGTTATTAGTAGAGGCTCTGGCCAAGTTTTTGCTCTTAACTCCAAGAGGGAGTATTTATGCTCGATAGTGGGTTCATGCCTCCATTGGTACCGGGACGAGTGACGAGAAAGTTCTAAGGTTGTGTTGTGTCTGTTGCCACTAGGGATAAAACATTGATGCTATGTCTAAGGATGTAGTTGTTGATTACATTACGCACCATACTTAATGCAATTGTCTGTTGCTTTGCAACTTAATACTGGAAGGGGTTCGGATGATAACCTCAAGGTGGACTTTTTAGGCATAGATGCAGTTGGATGGCGGTCTATGTACTTTGTCGTAATGCCCAATTAAATCTCACTGTACTTATCATGACATGTATGTGCATTGTTATGCCCTCTCTATTTGTCAATTGCCCGACTGTAATTTGTTCACCCAACATGCTTTTATCTTATGGGAGAGACACCTCTAGTGAACTGTGGACCCCGGTCCATTCTTTTATACTGAAATACAAATCTGCTGCAATACTTGTTTTTACTGTTTTCTCTGCAAACAATCATCTTCCACACAATACGGTTAATCCTTTGTTACACCAAGCCGGTGAGATTGACAACCTCACTGTTTCGTTGGGGCAAAGTACTTTGGTTGTGTTGTGCAGGTTCCACGTTGGCACCGGAATCTCCGGTGTTGCGCCGCACTACATCCCGCCGCCATCAACCTTCAACGTGCTTCTTGGCTCCTCCTGGTTCGATAAACCTTGGTTTCTTTCTGAGGGAAAACTTGCTGCTGTGCGCATCATACCTTCCTCTTGGGGTTCCCAACGAACGTGTGAGTTACATGCCATCAAGCTCTTTTTCTGGCGCCGTTGCCGGGAGATCAAGACACGCTGCAAGGGGAGTCTCCACTTCCCAATCTCTTTACTTTGTTTTTGTCTTGCTTTATTTTATTAACTACTTTGTTTGCTGCATTATATCAAAACACAAAAAAATTAGTTGCTAGCTTTACTTTATTTACTATCTTGTTTGCTATATCAAAAATACAAAAAAAAATTAGTTTACTTGCATTTACTTTATCTAGTTTGCTTTATTTACTATTGCTAAAATGGCTACCCCTGAAAATACTAAGTTGTGTGACTTCACTAGCACAAATAATAATGATTTCTTATGCACACCTATTGCTCCACCTGCTACTACAGCAGAATTCTTTGAAATTAAACCTCGCTTTACTCGAATCTTGTTATGCGAGAGCAATTTTCTGGTGTTAGTTCTGATGATGCTGCTGCCCATCTTAATAATTTTGTTGAACTATGTGAAATGCAAAAGTATAAAGATGTAGATGGTGATATTATTAAACTAAAATTGTTTCCTTTCTCATTAAGAGGAAGAGCTAAAGATTGGTTGCTATCTCTCGCCTAAGAATAGTATTGATTCCTGCACTAAATGCAAGGATGCTTTTATTGGTAGATATTATCCCCCTGCTAAAATTATATCTTTGAGAAGTAGCATAATGAATTTTAAACAATTGGATAATGAACATGTTGCTCAAGCTTGGGAAAGAATGAAATCTTTGGTTAAAAATTGCCCAACCCATGGACTCGACTACTTGGATGATCATCCAAACCTTCTATGCAGGACTAAATTTTTCTTCGCGGAATTTATTGGATTCAGCTGCTGGAGGTACCTTTATGTCCATCACTCTTGGTGAAGCAACAAAGCTCCTTGATAATATGATGATTAATTACTCTGAATGGCACACGGAAAGAGCTCCACAAGGTAAGAAGGTAAATTCTGTTGAAGAATCCTCTTCCTTGAATGATAAGGTTGATGCTATTATGTCTATGCTTGTGAATGATAGGACTAATGTTGATCCTAATAATGTTCCGTTAGCTTCATTGGTTGCCCAAGAAGAACATGTTGATGTAAACTTCATTAAAAATAACAATTTCAACAACAATGCTTATCGGAACAATTCTAGTAATAACTATAGGCCATATCCTTATAATAATGGTAACGGTTATGCTAATTCTTATGGGAATTCTTACAACAATAATAGGAATACACCCCCTGGATTTGAAGCTATGCTTAAAGAATTTATTAGTACACAAACTGCCTTTAACAAATCTGTTGAGGAAAAGCTCAATAAAATTGATATTCTTGCTTCTAAGGTTGATAGTCTTGCCTCTGATGTTGATCTTTTGAAATCGAAAGTTATGCCTAATAGGGATATTGAAAATAAAATTGTTACTACAGCAAATGCCATCCAAGTTAGAATTAATGAGAATATAAGATTAATGGCTGAACTGCGTGCTAGGTGGGATAGAGAAGAAAATGAAAAACTAGCTAAAGAGAAAAATGTAGCTAAAGTTTGGACTATTACCACCACTAGCAATGCTAATGATTCACATGTTGCTGCACCTCCTACTATTAATGGTAAAATAATTGGTGTTGGCAATGTTTCTACTCCTAGTGCAAAGCGCGCAAAATTACCCGAAACTGCTAAAACTGCTAAAACTGCTCGTGATAAAACTGCTGAAATTTTTTCCAACCTTGGGGATGATAATCCCATTGCTTTAAATTGTAATGATTTAGATTTTGATGATTGCCACATCTCTGAAGTTATAAAGTTCTTACAAAAACTTGCTAAGAGTCCCAATGCTAGCGCTGTAAACTTGGCTTTCACAAAACATATTACAAATGCTCTCATAAAAGCTAGAGAAGAGAAACTAAAACTTGAAACTTCTATTCCTAGAAAGGTAGAGGATGGTTGGGACCCCATCATTAAAATGAGGGTCAAAGATTTTGATTGTAATGCTTTATGTGATCTTGGTGCAAGTATTTCTGTTATGCCTAAGAAAGTCTATGATATGCTTGACTTGCCACCATTGAAAAACTGTTATCTGGATGTTCATCTCGCTGATAATGCTAAAAAGAAACCTTTGGGGAGAATTGATAATTTTCATATTATGGTTAACAATAACCTTGTCCCCGTTGATTTTGTTGTCTTGGATATTGAATGCAATGCATCTTGCCCCATTATATTGGGAAGACCTTTTCTTCGAACCGTTGGTGCTACTATTGATATGAAGGAAGGTAATATTAAATATCAATTTCCTCTCAAGAAAGGTATGGAACACTTCCCTAGAAAGAGAATGAAGTTACCTTATGATTCTATTATTAGAACAAATTATGATGTTGATGCTTCATCTCTTGATGTTACTTGATATACACTTTCCGCGCCTAGCTGAAAGGCGTTAAAGAAAAGCGCTTATGGGAGACAACCCATGTTTTTACTACAGTATTTTTGTTTTATATTTGAGTCTTGGAAGTTGTTTACTACTGTAGCAACCTCTCCTTATCTTAGTTTTATGTTTTGTTGTGCCAAGTAAAGTCTTTGATAGTAAAGTAAATACTAGATTTGGATTACTCGCGTGAAACATGATTTCTTTGCTGTCACGAATCTGGGTCTAATTCTCTGTAGGTAACTCAGAAAATTAAGAAAATTTACGTGAGTGATCCACAGATATGTACGCAACTTTCATTCAATTTGGGAATTTTCATTTGAGCAAGTCTGGTGCCCTAATAAAATCCATCTTTACGGACTGTTCTGTTTTGACAGATTCTGTCTTTTATTTCGCATTGCCTCTTTTGCTATGTTGGATGAATTTCTTTGATCCATTAATGTCCAGTAGCTTTATGCAATGTCCAGAAGTGTTAAGAATGATTGTGTCACCTCTGAACATGTTAATTTTTATTGTGCACTAATCCTCTAATGAGTTGTTTCGAGTTTGGTGTGGAGGAAGTTTTCAAGGATCAAGAGAGGAGTATGATGCAATATGATCAAGGAGAGTGAAAGCTCTAAGCTTGGGGATGCCCCGGTGGTTCACCCCTGCATATTCTAAGAAGACTCAAGCGTCTAAGCTTGGGGATGCCCAAGGCATCCCCTTCTTCATCGACAACATTATCAGGTTCCTCCCCTGAAACTATATTTTTATTCCGTCACATCTTATGCACTTTTCTTGGAGCGTCGGTTTGTTTTTGTTTTTTGTTTTGTTTGAATAAAATGGATCCTAGAATTCACTTTGTGGGAGAGAGACACGCTCCGCTGTAGCATATGGACAAGTATGTCCTTAGGCTCTACTCATAGTATTCATGGCGAAGTTTCTTCTTCGTTAAATTGTTATATGGTTGGAATTGGAAAATGCTACATGTAGTAATTCTAAAATGTCTTGGATAATTTGATACTTGGCAATTGTTGTGCTCATGTTTAAGCTCTTGCATCATATACTTTGCACCCATTAATGAAGAAACACTTAGAGCTTGCTAATTTGGTTTACATATTTGGTTTCTCTAGAGTCTAGATAATATCTAGTATTGAGTTTTGAACAACAAGGAAGACGGTGTAGAGTCTTATAATGTTTACAATACGTCTTTTATGTGAGTTTTGCTGCACCGTTCATCCTTGTGTTTGTTTCAAATAACCTTGCTAGCCTAAACCTTGTATCGAGAGGGAATACTTCTCATGCATCCAAAATCCTTGAGCCAACCACTATGCCATTTGTGTCCACCATACCTACCTACTACATGGTATTTATCCGCCATTCCAAAGTAAATTGCTTGAGTGCTACCTTTAAAATTCCATCATTTGCCTTTGCAATATATAGCTCATGGGACAAATAGCTTAAAAACTATTGTGGTATTGAATATGTACTTATGCACTTTATCTCTTATTAAGTTGCTTGTTGTGCGATAACCATGTTTCTGGGGACGCCATCAACTATTCTTTGTTGAATATCATGTGAGTTGCTATGCATGTCCGCCTTGTCTGAAGTAAGAGAGATCTACCACCTTAATGGTTGGAGCATACATATTGTTAGAGAAGAACATTGGGCCGCTAACTAAAGCCATGATTCATGGTGGAAGTTTCAGTTTTGGACATATATCCTCAATCTCATATGAGAATAATAATTGTTGCCACATGCTTATGCATTAAAGAGGAGTCCATTATCTGTTGTCCATGTTGTCCCGGTATGGATGTCTAAGTTGAGAATAATCAAAAGCGAGAAATCCAAAATGCGAGCTTTCTCCTTAGACCTCTGTACAGGCGGCATGGAGGTACCCCATTGTGACACTTGGTTAAAACATGTGTATTGAAATGATCCGGTAGTCCAAGCTAATTAGGACAAGGTGCGGGCACTATTAGTATACTATGCATGAGACTTGCAACTTGTAAGATATAATTTTCATAACTCATATGCTTTATTACTACCGTTGACAAAATTGTTTCATGTTTTCAAAATAAAAGCTCTAGCACAAATATAGCAATCGATGCTTTCCTCTTTGAAGGACCATTCTCTTTACTTTTATGTTGAGTCAGTTCACCTATCTCTCTCCACCTCAAGAAGCAAACACTTGTGTGAACTGTGCATTGATTCCTACATACTTTCATATTGCACTTGTTATATTACTCTATGTTGACAATTATCCATGAGATACACATGTTACAAGTTGAAAGCAACCGCTGAAACTTAATCTTCCTTTGTGTTGCTTCAATACCTTTACTTTGATTTATTGCTTTATGAGTTAACTCTTATGCAAGACTTATTGATGCTTGTCTTGAAGTACTATTCATGAAAAGTCTTTGCTTTATGATTCACTTGTTTACTCATGTCATTACCATTGTTTTGATCGCTGCATTCATTACATATGTTTACAAATAGTATGATCAAGGTTATGATGGCATGTCACTTCAGAAATTATCTTTGTTATTGTTGTACCTGCTCGGGACGAGCAGAACTAAGCTTGGGGATGCTGATACGTCTCCGATGTATCGATAATTTCTTATGTTCCATGCCACATTATTGATGATATCAACATGTTTTATGCACACTTTATGTCATATTCGTGCATTTTCTGGAACTAACCTATTAACAAGATGCCGAAGAGCCGATTGCTGTTTTCTCGCTGTTTTTGGTTTCGAAATCCTAGTAACGAAATATTCTCGGAATTGGACGAAATCAACGCCCGGGGTCCTATTTTGCCACGAAGCTTCCGGAAGACCGAAGAGGAGTCGAAGTGGGGCCACGAGGCGCCGCCACCATAGGGCGGCGCGGCCCAGGCCCTGGCCGCGCCGACCTGTGGTGTGGGGCCCTCGTGTGGCCCCCCACGTTGCCCTTCCGCCTACTTAAAGCCTCCGTCGCGAAAACCCCAGTACCGAGAGCCACGATACGGAAAACCTTACTGAGACGCCGCCGCCGCCAATCCCATCTCGGGGATTCGGAGATCTCCTCCGGCACCCTGCCGGAGAGGGGATTCATCTCCCGGAGGACTCTTCACCGCCATGGTCGCCTCCGGAGTGATGCGTGAGTAGTTCACCCCTGGACTATGGGTCCATAGCAGTAGCTAGATGGTTGTCTTCTCCTCATTGTGCTTCATTGTTGGATCTTGTGAGCTGCCTAACATGATCAAGATCATCTATCTCGTAATGCTATATGTTGTGTTTGTCGGGATCCGATGGATAGAGAATACCATGTTATGTTAATTATCAAGTTATTACCTATGTGTTGTTTATGATCTTGCATGCTCTCCGTTATTAGTAGAGGCTCTGGCCAAGTTTTTGCTCTTAACTCCAAGAGGGAGTATTTATGCTCGATAGTGGGTTCATGCCTCCATTGATACCGGGACGAGTGACGAAAGTTCTAAGGTTGTGTTGTGTCGTTGCCACTAGGGATAAAACATTGATGCTATGTCTAAGGATGTAGTTGTTGATTACATTACGCACCATACTTAATGCAATTGTCCGTTGCTTTGCAACTTAATACCGGAAGGGGTTCGGATGATAACCTCGAAGGTGGACTTTTTAGGCATAGATGCGATTGGATGGCGGTCTATGTACTTTGTCGTAATGCCCAATTAAATCTCACCGTACTTATCATGACATGTATGTGCATTGTTATGCCCTCTCTATTTGTCAATTGCCCGACTGTAATTTGTTCACCCAACATGCTTTTATCTTATGGGAGAGACACCTCTAGTGAACTGTGGACCCCGGTCCATTCTTTTATACTCGAAATACAAATCTGCTGCAATACTTGTTTTTACTGTTTTCTCTCGCAAACAATCATCTTCCACACAATACGGTTAATCCTTTGTTACAGCAAGCCGGTGAGATTGACAACCTCACTTGTTTCGTTGGGGCAAAGTACTTTGGTTGTGTTGTGCAGGTTCCACGTTGGCGCCGGAATCCCTAGTGTTGCGCCGCACTACATCCCGCCGCCATCAACCTTCAATGTGCTTCTTGGCTCCTCCTGGTTCGATAAACCTTGGTTTCTTTCTGAGGGAAAACTTGCTGCTGTGCGCATCATACCTTCCTGTTGGGGTTCCCAACGAACGTGTGAGTTACACGCCATCAGCTTGCAATATGCACAAAGCTTATTACTCCCCATGATTTGATAATGAATTTATTCTTACGAGAGGCAAATAAGATCCAACTAGAGATAATTAATGGACATTAGAATTTGAATTTATCATGAGCATGACATACCACATAGAGACTAGATAATCTTGCAATATCAATGCTAAGTGGCATTCCTCATGTACACGCATTTTTAGGGTTGTGCCATTCCCAAAGGCATATCACTCCCCCAAAATGGGATAGTCCATTAATCACTCACAAGAGCCATATAAGATACACAAGATGCAAAGGGGCTCCAACACAAACACAAATACATGGTGTGCAATCTAACATACATAGACTTGATATCTCAAGAAAAGCTAGTAGAAAGCACAACATATACAAACACATGGTAGGAACAAAACTAACACATGCAAAGGGGCGAGTAACTTTCAATATAAATGAATTGAGCACATGTTACCGCAAGGAGAAACATTGGATATATGATAGAAGCAAGATAACCAAAAGAATTGGCTTGAGATAATACAAATGATGAAGATCACTTAATTCTTCATGATGTATCCAAGTCTCCAATGCCCTCTAAGAACACCTATTGATCAAGTTTTAGCTTGTTGGTCCCCAACCAAGTTGGGTCCTAAGAGGTTAGTTTGGCAACTCAAATGGTTCTTTTCTTGACACCACTTTGAGGACCAACATATTTGGTAAACACATTGCCAACCTCATCCTTGCAAAGAGAATAGACATCATCAATGATGATAGAGTTGGATGAGGTACCAACAGTGCACAAGGAGGAGATGTGGCCCTTCTCACGACATATGTAGTGATACGTTGCAAACGTATCTATAATTTTTTGATGATCCATGCTTGTTTTACACAAATTGTTATATGTTTTGTTTACACTTCGTGGCACTTTTATGCATTTTCCGGAACTAACCTATTAACAAGATGCCACGATGTCAGTTCCATGTTTTCTGCTGTTTTGTATTTCAAAAAAGTTGTACATGAAATATTCTCAGAATTCAACGAAACAAAAGCCGAAGATCTTATTTTTCCGTAACAAAGACGAAGTCCGGAGGAGAGATGACGAGGGGCCATAGGGCAGCCATGTAGGGATTCGTAGCATAGAAAACAAAAAAATTCCTACCGCAAGAACGAATAACAAGCCAAGATCTAATCTAGTAGAAGGTAGCAACAAGGTGAAGATCAGCATACTCTTGAAGATCGTTAAGCGTTAACGAGATAAATCTCGTGGTTGATGTAGTCGATCACTTGCCGCTTGAAAAAGCACGTAGAAGATCTTGACGGTGCCACAATCGGGCAGCACCTCCGCACTCGGTCACACATTCGGTGTTGATGACGACATCCTTCTCCCCATTCTAGCGGGCAGAGGATGTAGTAGATCCTCCTCGGAATCCCGCCAACACGACGGTGTGGTGACGGTGGTGATGGAGACCTCCGGCAGTGCTTCACCGTACGCACCGCGGGAGAAGATGGAGGAGGGGAGTGGCTAGGGTTTGGGGAGAGGGGGAACTTGGGGCACCGACCTTGGGTGCCCTTGGGTGGTGCTTCTCTTGGTGTGGCCGGCCCCTCCCCTCTCCCTCTCTTTATATAGGTGGAACCTCCTAGGGTTTCCCCAAAACCAAGTTGAAGTCCAACTCCAAAAAACTGCCATATGGGTGAAACCTAGGGGAAGTGGGATTGTTCCCTTTCCTTCTCCCTTGGCCGGCCAAGGTGGTGGAGTCCACCATGGACTCCACCTTCCCTCTTGGTTGGATGGTTAGGGTTGGTGGAGTCCTTCCGAAATTCCACCTTCCATAGTGATTTATTCCGGAAGGTTCTAGAACATTCTAGCGCCTACCGTAAATGCACTGGATCATTTCCAAACTTGGAAAGTGACTTCCTATATATGAATCTTATTCTCTGTACCATTCTGGACCTCCTCGTGATGTCCTGGATCCCATCCGGGACTCTGAACAACATTCGAACTCCATTCCATATTCCATATCTACTTATAACGATATCAAACCTTAAGTGTGTCACCCTATGGTTCGAGAACTATGTGGACATGATCGAGACTCCTCTCCGATCAGTAACTAATAGCGGGACCTTGACATCCATAATAGCTCCCACGTATTCAACGATGACTTTGTGATCGAAAGAACCATTCACATAAAATAACAATTCCCTTTGTCTCACGATATTTTACTTATCCGAAGTTTGATCGTCGGTATCTCCATACCTAGTTCAACCTCGTTACCGATAAGTACTCTTTACTCGTACCGTGATATGATATCCCTTGTGAACCAGTCACATGCTTGCAAGCTAATTAGATGCCATTCCACCGAGAGGGCCCAGAGTATATCTATTCGTCATTAGGATGGACAAATCCCACTATTGATTCACGTGCCTCAACCCTATACTTTACGAACACTTAATGCCACCTTTATGGCAACCCATTTACGCAGTAGTGTTTGGTGTCATCAAAGCATCCATCCGCTGTAGGTGATTAACATGATCTCATGGTCTAAGGATTAAGTTACTATGCATATTAAAGCTTGAAGCACAAAGAACTAAATGACTTGATCATATGCTACGCTTACTATGGGTGTATGTCCATCACATCGATCAGTCACCTAATGATATGACCTTGTTATTAATAGCATCCAATGTTTATGATCATGACACTATAATCATATATTAATCAACAAGCTAGTTTAACAAGAGGCTTACTAGGGACTCTTTTATGTTTACATAACACACATGTATTAATGTTTCCGGTTAATACAATTATAGCATGGGATGCAAACATTTATCATAAATACAAAGATATAATAATAACCACTTTATTATTGCCTCTTGGGCATATCTCCAACAAGCCAGACAATGCCTAGGCGCGACCTGGCCTTGGCCCGCGCCTAGGGGTGGTCTGGGGCCACCTGGCCTCCACCGACCTCGCCCTTCCGCCAATAAGAAGCCTCCGGACGCGTGAACCCTAAATCAATCGGCCTCCATCCATGAAAATTTCCGTAGCTCCGCCGCCGCCGAAGACAAGATCCGGGGGACAAAATTCTCTATTCCGGCACCCTATCGGGACGGGGAATTTCCCCCGGAGACATCTCCATCGACTCCACCGCCATCTTCAACGCCGTTGCTGACTCCCATGACGAGGAGTGAGTAGTTCTCCCGCGAGGCTGAGGGCTTTACCGATAGCTATGTGGTCTATCTATCTCTCCATGTATGATCTTTATGTGATCATGAGCTTTGTAATCTAGTTGAATAAGTAGATGTTATTCTTCAACTATTGTGCTACTCAAATGGTTTTATTATGTGATCTTCGGGGACACCTTGTCGAACAGTGTGAAGGTGACAGTGTGCCCACCGTGTTTGTTTCTTATACTTAATTTATAGAAATACTTATGAATTGTGGTGACTAGTTAGTACCATCTTTGTATGCTCAAAGTGACAGCATGCGGTGTCCATAGATTGGGAATGCGAATTTTAAGGAATGCTTATGCAGACCTACACAATTAATTTGTGTTTAATATCAAACCGGAGAGTGGTTCATAGTAGCGTAGTGAAGTGGTAATATCTATGTATTCAATTATGGTATCATTGTTTAGAGTGTACACTAGTGAAAGTATGATCCCTAGGCCTTGTTTCCGAGCATTGAAACACCATTTACAACCAGTTCTGCTACATGTTTGCTTGCTGCCATTTTTATTTCAGATGGCAATTACCACTCATAATCATCCATATTACGTGTATTTTACTATCTCTTCGCCGAAATAGTGCACCTATACGACTGACAAGTGTATTGGGTGTGTTGGGGACACAAGAGACTTTGTATCGTAATTGCAGGGTTGCTTGAGAGGGATTCCTTTGACCTCTACCTGAGTTTGTTAAACCTTGGGTGATCCACTTAAGGGAGTCTTGCTGCTGTTCTACAAGAATAGAAGCATGTGTAGACATCAAGCTCTTTTCTGGCGCCGTTGCCGGGGAGGTAAGGTAAAAGGTACTCACATCCTCTGGCTACTAAGTATTTTAGTTGCTAGTGAGTGCTCGAAGTTATTTTCTTTAGATTCTGCAATTACATCCTTTTGTTTTTTCACTTGGAAGCCCAACACTGGCTACAAGAATAGAAGCGTGTGTAGACATCAAGCTCTTTTCTGGTGTCGTTGCCGGGGAGGTAAGGTAAAAGGTACTCACATCCTCTAGCTACTAAGTCTTTTAGTTGCTGGTGAGTGCTCGAAGTTATTTCCTTTAGATTATGCAATTACATATTTTTGTTTCTTATTTTTATTTTCACTAGTTAGGCTTAATGGAAAACAACAACAAAATTAGAGAGCTTTATAGTATTTATCTTGAGTTACGACATGAGGTGTTTGAAGAGAAAATTAAAAAACATATGGAACTTTACTTGGATGCTGGTAGCAATGTTATTAGTATGAATTCTTTGAACACCATTATTGCTAATTCTATGAAAAAGTCTAAGCTTTGGGAAGCTAGTTTGTATGAAAATGATCTTTTTAGTTTCCCAGCTTTTGAGGAAGAAATTTGCTATGATGATACTATGCCTCCAATATATGATGATTATAATGATGATTATGTTATTTTTAGTCCACCTACTATTGAGGAGAAAATTAATTATGATTACAATATGCCTCCTATATTTGATGATTATGGTGATGAGAATAATAATGATAGCTATTTTGTTGAATTTGCTCCCAAAACAATTAATAAGAATGACTATGCTTCTGCGAGAGTAATAACTATTTTATGAATGTGGCTCATGATAAGAATGCTTTATGTGATAGTTATATTTTTGATTTTATTCATGATGCTACTGAAAGTTATTATGAGAGAGGAAAATATGGTTGTAAAAGTTTTTATGGTACTAAAACACCTCTCTATATGCTAAAAGTTTTGAAGTTACTCTTGTTTTATCTTCCTATGCTTGTCACTTTGTTCTTTGTGGATTTATTTTTGTACAAGATTCCTATGCATTGGAAGTGGGTTAGACTTAAATATGTTTCATATCTGCTTCTTGATGCTCTCTTTGGCTTCAATTCATATTTCTTATGTGTGCATCTTCTCAAACTACTGAGCCTAGCTGAAAGGCGTTAAATAAAAGCACTCTTGGGAGATAACCCATGTTTTATTTCTGTAATTTTTATTTTGTTGAGTCTTGGAACTTATTCCCTCTGTAATAACCTCTCATTATCATTTTTATTTCGTTTTTGTGCCAAGAATAGCCTCTAATGGGAGAAAGTAAGATTTGGGGAAGTTGCTGTCCTGAAAACAGATTATGTGCTGTCACCATAAAAATTCGTATAAATAGTCAGAGCGGAATTTTGAGCTGCCACTTTTTTTGAATATGCCCCATGTTATTATATAACTTTCGTTAGTTGACCCCTTTTCGAGCTGAGTAACATAAGATTTTCGAAAAAATCGATCTTTACATGTTGTTCTGTTTTGACAGATTTTTGCCAATATTTGCATTTGCCTCTTAATCTATTTCTTTTTGAGTTCTTTTGAGAGAAAAAGCTTTTTTAAGAAATTGCTAAGTAGCTAATGTTTTAATGGATGTTTGATATATGTTAGAACTGAACCCAAGTGGATTTGTTATTTTGATTGCACTGATGCTGCTAATAAGAATTGTGTGAAGTTTTGCACGAAGGATATTTTCAAGTGTAGGGAGAGAAGAATGATGTGATGAGATGAAGTATGGACAAAAGCTCAATCTTGGAGATGCCCCTGCACCCCAAAAAATATCCAAGAGGTACAAGCATCAAATCTTGGGGATGCCTTGGGCATCCCCTCTTCATCAACAAAGCAACATGTCATCTTTCTATGCGCTATACACTATGTGTTGTTCTTGGAGCGTCTTTATTTTTGTTTTCTGTTTTGTTTGCTATATAATATGGTTGGATCCTAGCATATTTTTTTGGAGAGAGATACACTCCAATTTAATTGCATAGAGCGCTCTAGTTTTCGCTCTCATTGTTATGCGAGTGTTCTAGTTTTCTGGTACTGCGTTTAGCTCTTGTTCTTTCATTCAAATTTTGTTCAGAGCTCACTAGTATTCTTTATTTATTTATGATTAGCTCTTTGGTCTATATTGTTTTTCATCTCCGAGTTCTATTTCAAATAAGTTGATTTGTGTTGAAGACGAGTAAATGTTTCATGTCTATAGTGATGCAAAAGGAAGCTTGTCTAGACTATGGCATAGACTTTGGCATGTCATGTTGGATGTTATTATTGGCATATGCTTAGTATTTATTGTTGTATCATGACTTGTCTCAAATAGCTGAGAGATAATGTGTCATTGAAAGAATCATGTGTTGTTTCCATCATAAAAGCATAATATTGTGGTATTCTCCTTTGATGCTTTATTGGGTTGACTTGGCACATGCTTATACCATGTTATGACTATAACTAGTCAACTAAAGCCTCTATGATCATTTAGTTTTTGACTTGTAATATCACTTTATGCTTTGATTGAAAATGGTTTGTCGCTATGCATGATTATGGCCATTATTGCTCTCTTAGTTGGCCATTCCCAGTCTTTTGCTAGCCTCCGCATGTACTGAGTATGAGCTCTGCTCGTGGATCCAACCACCATAAACCAAAGTTTGCCAATTGTGTCCACCATATCTACATAGTAGCATTATTGCTATTCCAAGTATGTTCATCATGTTTTTATTTATCTTCCAAATTAATTTTTTTCATGAGAAAGTTAGTTAGTAAAGCTCTCACGAACTTGATGGAACATTTACTTTCTTCCACTTAATAAACTTGATCATTGTGACTATCTTATGAAGTTTATATGTTTGGAAATTGCGAGTTGGGAGTTAGCACAACCATGCTTTCATGGGGAACGCTTTCAACATTGCACTTATTCATATTTAGTTGATGTCATGTTCTTTTGTTTATGGATGCCTAGCGGAGCGAAATAAAATGGAAACTTGTAAGTCCATGGAGTTTGTATATGTGTTAGAGAAATGCCTGGGCCGCTAATCTAAGCCATGCATCATTCATGGTGGAAATTTACAACAAACCATAGTGAGCATTCTATGAAGCATCTTCAATAAAAAGCTATACCCATAGTAAATAAAAAAGATTGATGAGATGCTCATTGTCTGTTTGTCTTGTCATTTTGGCATGGGATTGCTCCTATGCAGGAGTACTTCCATATCTTGGGCAGGAGGTACCTCGTTGGCGGTTCTTGATGATACATGTATACTTACAATGACAAGAACTTATTTGGGACCTAAGTTGAGTAGCATGAGGTTTATGTACTCGTATTAAAGTGGCGCGAGATTTTTAACTTGTGATTTGTCAACCATATAACTCATATTTGCCCTCACATTAACTTTAACCATTCAAGATGCTTATGATAGGGGTAATGAGAGCTCAAAGTTAATGAGTACCATACTTTTTGGAAGGTTTATAAAACTTGTTAATCTTGCTTCCTTCTATGGAGGACGTTTCTTTTACTTTTATGTTGAGTATTCATCTTCTTGCTTTATGCACCAATTAAGAGAGCATAGTTGTCGAGTATAATGTGCATAGTCCCAAAATTTATTATTGATTGATTCATGATTATGATATTGCTTGTTCTTAAATTACTTGTATCTAGTCACCCTTTGAACTTTAAAGGTGTCCTAGCATTTATGTTTTGCTACTTCATAAAGGACAATCTGAGTACCACTTTGCTATGTTTTCTCTATGCTCATAAACAAACAGTTGCTTTCAGTGCACTATTATTCATGATCCTTTGTTTGAGTTAATTCTCATGTTATAACATAGTTGCTAAGTTATATTATTAGAATTATATCTATCATGTCTATGTTTAGAGTACTTTGATCCCAGCTCACAATGCTTTACAATACTTGATTAAAATTGTGTTGGCTGCATGTCACCTCAAAAATTATTTTGTTATCACTTACTTACTCGAGGACGAGCAGGAGTTAAGCTTGGGGATGCTGATACGTTGCAAATGTATCTATAATTTTGATGCTCCATGCTTGTTTTTACACCAATTGTTATATGTTTTATTTACACTTCGTGGCACATTTATTCATTTTCTGGAAGTAACCTATTAACAAGATGCCACAGTGCCAGTTCCCTGTTTTCTGTTGTTTTGTATTTTAGAAAAGTTGTACAGGAAATATTCTCGGAATTGGACGAAACAAAAGCCGAAGATCTTATTTTTCCCTAACGAAGACGAAGTCCGGAGGAGAGACGAAGAGGGGCCACAGGGCGGCCAGACCATGCCTAGGCGCGGCCTGGCCTTGGCCCGCACCTAGGGGTGGTCTGGGCCACTTGGCCTCCACCGACCTCGCCCTTCCGCCTATAAGAAGCCTCCCGACGCGTGAACCCTAAATCAGTCGGCCTCCATCCACGAAAAGTTCCGTAGCTTCGCCGCCGCCGAAGGCAAGATCCAGGGGACAGAAGTCTCTGTTCCGGCACCCTGCCGGGACGGGGAATTTCCCCCGGGGCCATCTCCATCGACTCCACCGCCATCTTCATCACCGTTGCTAACTCCCGTGATAAGGAGTGAGTAGTTCTCCCCCGAGGCCGAGGGCTTTACCGGTAGCTATGTGGTCTATCTATCTCTGCATGTATGATCTTTATGTGATCATGCGCTTTGTAATCTAGTTGAATAAGTAGATGTTATTTGATGTCTACGGGTGCTTCTATTCTTGTAGACAGTGTTGGGCCTCCAAGAGCAGAGGTTTGTAGAACAGCAGCAAGTTTCCCTTAAGTGGATCACCCAAGGTTTATCGAACTCAGGGAGGAAGAGGTCAAAGATATCCCTCTCAAACAACCCTGCAACCACAAAGCAAGAAGTCTCTTGTGTCCCCAACACACCTAATAGGTGCACTAGTTCGGCGAAGAGATAGTGAGATGCAAGTAATATGGATGAGTATGAGTGGTAATAGCAATCTGAATAAAATATGGCAGCGAGTAAACATGCAACAAAACAAGTAAACAAACGGAGGTTCGATGCTTGGAAGCAAGGCCTAGGGATCCTGCTTTCACTAGTGGACACTCTCAACAATGATCACATAATAGAACCACTCTACACTCTGTTGTTGGATGATGAACACCACTAATTGTGTAGGATTACACGAACCCTCAATGCCGGAGTTAACAAGCTCCACAATATTCGATATTCATGTTTAAATAACCTTAGAGTGCAAGATAGATCAACACAATTACACCGAGAACTAACATAGCATGCACACTGTCACCATCACACTATGAAGGAGGCATAGATCACATCAATACTATCATAGCAATAGTTAACTTCATAATCTACAAGAGATCACAATCATAACCTACGCCAAGTACTACACGATGCACACACTCGTCACCATTACACCGTGGAGGAGGAATAGAGTACTTTAATAACATCACTAGAGTAGCTCATAGATGATATTCAACTAGATCACATAAAGAGAGAGATGAACCACATAGCTACAGCGGAGCCCTCAGCCCCGGGGGTGGATTACTCCATCCTCATCATGGAGACAGCGATGGCGGTGAAGATGGCGGTGGAGACGGCAGTGGAGATGACTCCGGGGGCAATTCCCCGTCCCGGCGGTGTGACGAAACAGAGACTTCTGTCTCCCGAATTGGATTTTCGCGATGGCGGCGGCTCTGGAAGGTTTTCTCTGGTTTCGTCGAACGGGGTCGAGGTTTTAGGTCAGGGACGACTAAATAGGCGAAGAGGCGGAGTCGGAGGGGCCACGGGGGACCCACACACTAGGGGGCGCCCCCCTTGGCCGCGCCGCCCTGTGGGGTGGGCCCCCCCTGGCTCCCCTCTGGCCTTTCTCTGGTGCTCTGGAAGCTTCCGGGAATTTTAAGATCTTCGGTGTTGATTTCGTCCGATTCCGAAAATATTTCCTTACTAGGATTTCTGAAACCAAAAACAGCATGAAAACAAGCAACCGGCCCTTCGGCATCTCGTCAATAGGTTAGTTCCGGAAAACACATAAATATGACATAAAGTGTGCATAAAACATGTAGATATCATCAATAATGTGGCATGGAACATAAGAAATTATCGATACGTCGGAGACGTATCAGCATCCCCAAGCTTAGTTTTCGCTCGTCCCGAGCAGGTAAACGATAACAAAGATAATTTCGGAGTGACATGCCATCATAACCTTGATCATACTATTGTAAACACATGTAATGAATGCAGCGATCAAAACAATGGTAACGACATGAGTAAACAACTGAATCATAAAGCAAAGACTTTTCATGAATAGTAATTTCAAGACAAGCATCAATAAGTCTTGCATAAGAGTTAACTCATAAAGCAATAAATTCATAGTAAAGGTATTGAAGCAACACAAAGGAAGATTGAGTTTCAGCGGTTGCTTTCAACTTGTAACATGTATATCTCAATGATAGTTTGTCAATGCAAAGCAATATAACAAGTGCAATATGCAAGTATGTAGGAATCAATGCACAGTTCACACAAGTGTTTGCTTCTTGAGGTGGAGAGAGATAGGTGAACTGACTCAACATAAAAGGTAAAAGAATGGCCCTTCGCAGAGGGAAGCATCGATTGCTATATTTGTGCTAGAGCTTTGGTTTTGAAAACATAAAGAGAGCATAAAAGTAAAATTTTGAGAGGTGTTTGTTGTTGTCAACGAATGGTAGTGGGCACTCTAACCCCCTTGCCAGACAAACCTTCAAAGAGCGGCTCCCATGAATTATTTTTATTTTTGGGTGGCACTCCTTCCAACCTTTCTTTCACAAACCATGGCTAACCGGATCCTCGGGTGCCTGCCAACAATCTCATACCATGAAGGAGTGCCTTTTTATTTTAGTTTTATTATGATGACACTCCTCCCCACCTTTGCTTTCTCAAGCCATGGCTAACCGAATCCTTCGGGTGCCGTCCAACAATCACATACCATGGAGGAGTGTCTATTTAGGTTAATTAATTTGGGACTCGGGAATCCCATTGCCAGCTCTTTTTGCAAAATTATTGGATAAGCGGATGAAGCCACTAGTCCATTGGTGAAAGTTGCCCAACAAGAATGAAAGATAAACACCACATACTTCCTCATGAGCTATAAAACATTGACACAAATCAGAGGTGATAAATTTTGAATTATTTAAAGGTAGCACTCAAGCAATTTACTTTGGAATGGCGGAGAAATACCATGTAGTAGGTAGGTATGGTGGACACAAATGGCATAGTGGTTGGCTCAAGGATTTTGGATGCATGAGAAGTATTCCCTCTCGATACAAGGCTTAGGCTAGCAAGGTTATTTGAAACAAACACAAGGATGAACCGGTGCAGCAAAACTCACATAAAAGATATATTGTAAACATTATAAGACTCTACACCGTCTTCCTTGTTGTTCAAACCAATACTAGAAATTATCTAGACTTTAGAGAGACCAATTATGCAAACCAAATTTTAGCAAGCTCTATGGATTTCTTCATTAATGGGTGCAAAGTATATGATGCAAGAGCTTAAACATGAGCACAACAATTGCCAAGTATCAAATTATCCAAGACATTTTATCAATTACCACATGTAGCATTTCCCGTTTCCAACCATATAACAATTAATGAAGCAGTTTCAACCTTTCCCATGAACATTAAAAGCTAAGAACACGAGTGTTCATATGAACCAGAGGAGCGTGTCTCTCTCCCACACAAGCATTTATTCAAACAAAAACAAAAATAAAAATAAACAGACGCTCCAAGTAAAGTACATAAGATGTGACCGAATAAAAATATAGTTTCAAGGGAGGAACCTGATAAATTTGTCGATGAAGAAGGGGATGCCTTGGGCATCCCCAAGCTTAGATGATTGAGTCTTCTTGAAATATGCAGGGATGAACCACCGGGGACATCCCCAAGCTTAGACTTTTCACTCTTCTTGATCATATTGTATCATCCTCCTCTCTTGACCCTTGAAAACTTCCTCCACACCAAACTCGAAACAAACTCATTAGAGGGTTAGTGCATAATCAAAAACTCACATGTTCAGAGGTGACACAATCATTCTTAACACTTCTGGACATTGCTCAAAGCTACTGGAAGTTAATGGAACAAATAAATCCATCCAACATAGCAAAAGAAGCAATGCGAAATAAAAGGCAGAATCTGTCAAAACAGAACAGTTCGTAAAGACGAATTTTATTGAGGCAGCATACTTGCTCAGATGAAAATGCTCAAATTGAATGAAAGTTGCGTACATATCTGAGGATCACTCACGTAAATTGGCATAATTTTCTGAGTTACCTACAGAGAATTCAGCCCAGATTCGTGACAGACAGAAATCTGTTTCTGCACAGTAATCCAAATCTAGTATCAACCTTTCTATCAAAGACTTTACTTGGCACAACAATGCAATAAAATAATATAAGGAGAGGTTGCTACAGTAGTAACAACTTCCAAGACTCAAATACAAAATAAAAGTACTGTAACAAAATAAACACATGGGTTATCTTCCAAGAAGTTCTTTCTTTATAGCCATTAAGATGGGCTCAATAATTTCAATGATGCACTCCCAAGAAATAAGAGTTGAGGCAAAAGAGAGCATCAAGAAGCAAATTCAAAACACATTTAAGTCTAACCCACTTCCTATGCAAAGGAATCTTGTACACAAATGAATTCATGAAGAACAAAGTGACAAGCATAAGAGGATAAAACACGAGTAGCTTCAAGATTCTCAACATAAAGAGGGGAAACTTAATATTATTAAGATTCCTATAACCATGTTTCCCTCTCTCATAATAACTTTCAGTAACATCATTGATGAAATCCACAATATACCCATCACTTAAAACATTCTTATCATGGTTCATATGCATAGAAGTATCATTAATTTTGGCATAAGAAGAATTCTTCTCATTAATAGTAATTGGAGCAGGATTATTATCAAGAATTTGAACATGGTAAACAAGTTGCATATTAAGGGAATTGTTTTTGGCAATCCAATCATAACTATGACAAGTTTCATAAGGATAGTTATAACCTATATCATAGAATTCTTTATAATAATCATTAAAGGTCGGAGGCACAGTGTCATCATAAGAAATAGAATAGTTATCTTTCACAGTCGGTTTATCTGTGACCATACCATCATTGTTATTAGAGGGAGATGTATCAAACACATAATGATCAGTAGCAAAAGGATTTTCAAACACCTCTTCCCCAAGCTTAGAGCTTTCTATATCATTATGGGAGGAAGCATGGATAGCACTGATACTATGGCAAATATTTTCATCGTCATTTTCAGAATTAGTTTCCCAGAGATTTGCAATATCAAAAGTAGTGTGCTCATTCAAATCATGATCACTAATGTATGTAAAGGGTATAGGAAGATCATTGTATTCAGATTCATTATCATAATAATCATTAGGAGCAACATACTTACGGTTACCTAGCGTTATCTCATTCACGCGGGGATATGCCGTTACCTCTTTCTCTTTATTCTCCTTCTTCTTCTTCTTCTTCTTCGTTCCCTTCTTCTTCTTCTTCTCCTCCTTCTCCTCGTTCCCTTCTTTAGGAGGAAGAGGCTTGAAGGGTGGCTTGTCCGCATAACCTGATTTACTTTCAGAAACAATAGAAGAAACTTGGGAGGATTCCTCCTTTTCATTAATTAGTTCAAAACACACAGCGGTCCTATCATATTTTGGCAAGGTGTCATCTTCTAAAATATTTTGTATGTAAGTATTTGTGTGGCTATTATCAATGCAATAAGAAAAACACCCATGCAGGACATCATCAATATCAAGATCATTAATATCTAACAAAGAAATTTTCCTTGATAACTCTTCACACCACAAAAATAAAGTGAGTTCATCATGCTGATTAGGAGTAATTTCATCATCACAATACAAATTTCAGCACTCATTGGGTTCAAATTATCATTGGTGGAGCATTGAAAATTAAAATGACCCACTTCATGGCAAACTTCACAAATAAAAGGATAGAGGGCACAAACTTTTTTACCAAGATCATCTAGAGCCCTAGCCCACTTTCTAGTTTTTTCATTAATATGATGGATACAATATTCATCTTTGATTTGATTAATTCCACAAGGTCTATGCATTCCACAAAAATTAACATGCTTATAGGAAATAGCATTCTTAGGAGTTTGAGCATGCTTATTGCAATCATTAATAACATTTTCATCCTTCATGCAAGCCTCTTTAAAAGGTTCATGATACTTATCAAAATTCTTTTTAGGCAATTCAAAATGAGAAGCAAAGGCTTTATAAAGATTTGCAGCAACTTGAGAGTCAAGACCATAAGTAGCACTCATATCTCGAAATTTATCAGTATCCATAAAAGCTTCAATGCATTCATAATCATAACTTATACCTGACTCTTCACCTTTGTTGTTCTCCCATCCTTCAGCATTCTCCTCAATCCGATCAAGAAGATCCCACCTAGCTTCAACTTCCTTGCTTGTGAAAGATCCCTCTGAACAGGCATCCAGATAGTCCTTGTGTTGTCCTGAAAGCCTCGCATAAAAATTGTTAACAATAACATTACGGGGAAGCTCATGAATGGGACATTTGAGAATTAGTGACTTCAATCTCCCCCATGCTTGAGAAATACTCTCTCCATCACGAGGATAAAAGTTATAAATATAATTCCTATCAATATGCACTTCATGAGGAGGATAAAATTTAGAATAAAAGAGAGGTACAATTTCCTCCCAACCAAGAGAATGACTATTCTTCAACAATTTATACCAATGCGCCGCTTTACCGGACAACGAAAAAGAGAATAGCTTCTTCCTCACTTCATCCATAGAGATACCTGCACACTTGAATAACCCGCATAATCCATGCAAAAACAAGTAAATGATCTCCGGGATGGACAATTCCATCCCCTTCATAGCGGTTATCAATAACACGTTCAATAATTTTCATGGGTATCTTGAAAGCAAGTACTTGCGATTGGTGGACAAGCACCATTAGAGTTATCGCATATGGGAGATAAAGCATTATCAGAACAAATTTTCTCCCCTAAAGATGGGAAACTAAAAAGATCACAAAAACTAGCTTCCCCAAGCTTAGACTTATCCATAGCATTAGCAGTGATTGCGTTCATACTAATAACATTGCTACTAGCATGCAATTGAGGCTCCATAGGTTCTTTAATTTTCGCATCACACAATTCATGTCTTAACTTAGGAAATAAATTAAAAAGCTCATAGTTGTATTCCATTATGCCTTACTAGTGTAAAACAAGAAACAAAAAGATGCAATTGCAGGATCTAAAGGAAATAGCTTCGAGTACTTATAATGGCGAAAATATCTTAGTAGCCGAGATCCGGAGTGTGAGTACCTTTTACCTTTCCTCCCCGGCAACGGCGCCAGAAAATAGCTCGATGTCTACGGGTGCTTCTATTCTTGTAGACAGTGTTGGGCCTCCAAGAGCAGAGGTTTGTAGAACAGCAGCAAGTTTCCCTTAAGTGGATCACCCAAGGTTTATCGAACTCAGGGAGGAAGAGGTCAAAGATATCCCTCTCAAGCAACCCTGCAACCACAAAGCAAGAAGTCTCTTGTGTCCCCAACACACCTAATAGGTGCACCAGTTCGGCGAAGAGATAGTGAGATGCAAGTAATATGGATGAGTATGAGTGGTAATAGCAATCTGAATAAAATATGGCAGCGAGTAAACATGGAACAAAACAGTAAACAAGCGAGTAAACATGCTTGGAAGCAAGGCCTAGGGATCCTGCTTTCACTAGTGGACACTCTCAACAATGATCACATAATAGAACCACTCTACACTCTGTTGTTGGATGATGAACACCACTAATTGTGTAGGATTACACGAACCCTCAATGCCGGAGTTAACAAGCTCCACAATATTCGATATTCATGTTTAAATAACCTTAGAGTGCAAGATAGATCAACACAATTACACCGAGAACTAACATAGCATGCACACTCGTCACCATCACACTATGAAGGAGGCATAGATCACATCAATACTATCATAGCAATAGTTAACTTCATAATCTACAAGAGATCACAATCATAACCTACGCCAAGTACTACACGATGCACACATTGTCACCATTACACCGTGGAGGAGGAATAGAGTACTTTAATAACATCACTAGAGTAGCTCATAGATGATATTCAACTAGATCACATAAAGAGAGAGATGAACCACATAGCTACAGCGGAGCCCTCAGCCCCGGGGGTGGATTACTCCGTCCTCATCATGGAGACAGCGATGGCGGTGAAGATGGCGGTGGAGACGGCAGATGGAGATGACTCCGGGGGCAATTCCCCGTCCCGGCGGTGTGACGAAACGGAGACTTCTGTCCCCGAATTGGAGTTTCGCGATGGCGGCGGCTCTGGAAGGTTTTCTCTCGGTTTCGTCGAACGGGGTCGAGGTTTTAGGTCGGGGACGACTAAATAGGCGAAGAGGCGGAGTCGGAGGGGCCACGGGGGACCCACACACTAGGGGCGCCCCCCTTGGCCGCGCCGCCCTGTGGGGTGGGGCCCCCCTGGCTCCCCTCTGGCCTTTCTCTGGTGCTCTGGAAGCTTCCGGGAATTTTAAGATCTTCGGTGTTGATTTCGTCCAATTCCGAAAATATTTCCTTACTAGGATTTCTGAAACCAAAAACAGCAGAAAACAACAACTGGCCCTTCGGCATCTCGTCAATAGGTTAGTTCCGGAAAACGCATAAATATGACATAAAGTGTGCATAAAACATGTAGATATCATCAATAATGTGGCATGGAACATAAGAAATTATCGATACGTCGGAGACGTATCATTATTCTTCAACTATTGTGCTACTCAAATGGTTTTATTATGTGGTCTCCGGGGACACCTTGTCCAATGGTGTGAAGGTGATAGTGTGCACACCGTGTTTGTTTCTTATGCTTAATTTATAGAAATACTTATGAATTGTGGTGACTAGTTAGTACCATCTTTTTATGCTCAAAGTGACAGCGTCGGGTGTCCATAGATTGGGAATGCGAATTTTAAGGAATACTTATGCAGACCTACACAATGAATTTGTGTTTAATATCAAACGGGAGAGTGGTTCAGAGTACCGTAGTGAAGTGATAATATCTATGTATTCAATTATGGTATCATTGTTGAGAGTGTCCACTAGTGAAAGTATGATCCCTAGGCCTTGTTTCCGAGCATTGAAACACCATTTACAACCAGTTCTGCTACATGTTTGCTTGCTGCCATTTTTATTTCAGATTGCAATTACCACTCATAATCATCCATATTACTTGTATTTTACTATCTCTTCGCCGAACTAGTGCACCTATACACCTGACAAATGTATTGGGTGTGTTGGGGACACAAGAGACTTCTTGTATCGTAATTGCAGGGTTGCTTGAGAGGGATACCTTTGACCTCTACCTCCCTGAGTTCGATAAACCTTGGGTGATCCACTTAAGGGAAACTTGCTGCTGTTCTACAAACCCCTGCACTTGGAGGCCCAACACTGTCTACAAGAATAGAAGCGTGCGTAGACATCATGTAGCAATTTCTTCTCTTCTCCTTCTTCTCACTTGATTTCTCCAGAACGAGAGCATTATCTTGATTCTTCTTGGGAAGTGTCATTTCTTCAACTTTCCCTTTTTGCATCTTTTTCAAAGGGCAAGATCTAACATGGTTCCCTTCAATTTTGCACTTGAAGCAAACAATCTTGGTCGGGTCTTTGACTTTTACTTGGCCCTTCTTATTCTTGTTGTTCTTGGACTTGTTCTTGTTGTTGGAGTTGAATCCAAGTCTGTTGTTATCATTGGGGGATTTTTGCACACTCAACATCTTGTCAAGTTTGCATTTTCCTTCTTGTCTCTTCACCAAGTCTTTCTTCAAAGACGTGACTTGGGCCTTGAGCTCATTTATTTCCACTATATCGTTAGTAACAACACAAGTACTAGAGGAAGTAGAAGATACATTGTTAGAGCAACAAGACAAGGAAAGTAATTCATCACAAGATTTAGCAATGATGTGAGTGGATGAATTACTAGGACTAGCACATGGCAATATGGCATTTTGAGAAGTAGTACTAGTATCCACATGAGGCTCAGAAGATCCACATGGGAGCTAGAAAGCTTTCCATGATTCTCTTCCAATTTCCCATAATTGCTAGTTAGCAATTCAAGTTGATCCATTAGCTCAAAATTCTCCTTCAAGATAGATGCTTCACAAGAAGTAGAGTTAGTAGCACAAGAATCATCACTAGAAATATCAAGAGTAGATGGTAACATATCATGCTCTTGTAAATATGAAGCTTGAAGTTGCTCATGTGACTTGGTGAGGATAGAGTGTTCGCTCTCCAAGACATTGTGGGCCTTGTCTAGATCATCTAGATCCTTAACAAGTTTATCATGACCAACATCAAACTTGGCCTTTTACTTTTTAAGCATTTTTTAATTGAGCTTTAGCATGGTCTCTTTCTTTAGTGAGTTTAGCAATTATTTCATTTTGAGACTCCTCAAGGGTTTCAAGTTTCTCCTCAAGGGAGGCTACGGTCTCTTTTTCTTCTTCAAGATCATTCTTTAGGGACGCCATCATTGCCATACTCTCGTTCAAGAGCACCTATTTTACAAATAGTGTTCTCACGCATCCAAATAATTTTTTGGCTCTCAATAGCGATAGTCAAGATTTCAAAGAAGTGAGAGCAAGCATTTTTATCTCTGCAAAGAATACTATAGACGAGCTCACCCTTATCCCGTAGAGAGGCAACCCAATCCTGTTCTTCATACTCATCCTCGTCATTATCAACACGAGAAATATTAGGTTCCATGGTAGGAGATACCGTGGAACCCTTGGCCATAAGGCATATATGTGAACGTGAGATAAAGATGAAGAGTTACTTGAGGCTCCATTCAAGATCTTGTCTTGACCAATAGAATCTTCGGTTACCTCTACATTTTTAGTCACACAAAAACTAGAGGAAATAGAAGCATTTTTACTATGGCCACAAGACAAAGCAAACATATCATCACGAGGTTTGTTCAAGAATTTTACACATGATATGCAAGGACTATTACCACAAGCATGTGTGCCATTTATAGTGCTAGAAGTGTTTAAGTCCGAAGATGAAGCATTGCAATGAGATAGAGATGAAGGATCATCAATGGTAAGCTCAACGTCAACATTGCAATTTTCATCACCACTTAGCATATCATTACCTTGTGTCTTGCCACACATTGGTGAAGTGGATAAATATGAGAACTCATCACGGCCGGAAGTGGAAGCAATGCAATCTTCCTTAATAATATTGGACATATCATATTTATCTTGAATCTTTGTCCATAACTCATGAGCACTCCAAAAAGGCAAAAATGAAACAATACCTACATCTCTCAAAGCTGTCATAAGATCATTAGAAGCATGCACATTGAGATATAAATTTTTCTCATCCTCCAAAGATAGATTTCGGGAATCCATAGGAGGAGGAAAACCTATATCTGCAATTTGCTCCATATGAGGGTCAATGTATCAAAAATGACTAAGCATGTGAATTTTCCAAACATCATAATTTGTGCCATCGAATATAAAAGTTTCATCAAGCACAAATCCTCTAGCCGACATCTTTACTCTCAAGGCGGTGAAGCCTAAAATGAGAGACCGGGCTCTGATACCAATTGAAATGACACGTATATCGCCTAGAGGGGGGGGATAATAGGCGGTTAATTTTTTTTATGATATGAGCTTATCCAATGCGGAATAAAACTAGTGTTTCTTTGTCAAGCCCAAATCATGTATATTATGGTTCACCTGTGTGCACCAACAACTTATGCTAAGCAATATAAGAACCTATGTGATAGCAAGATATATATAACTTCAAGCACGAAGACTGTGACAAAGTAAAGTGCATAAGTAAAGAGCACGAGTATAGAGATAACCGAGGCAAGCGGGAGACGATGATTTATTTCAAAGTTCACACTCTTGCGAGTGCTAATCACCGTTGGAGAGGTGCGGTAACTTAGTGCTCCCGAGCGCCACAAGAGGCCTCACCTTGAGGTGTGGTTGCTCGATGCACACCAATGCCACAAAGGCCTCACCCCAAGATGCAGTAGTCACACCACACACCGAGTGCCACGAAGGACTCATCTTATTCTCCGGTGACCCTTGCCACAAAGGGATAGGTCACGGTTCCACTAAGGAATTTCCTTCGAGGCGGAAACCGAGCCATACACAAAGGTTGGGGCACACATCCACAACTTAATTGGAGGCTCCCAACAAATCAACACAAATACCTCAAAGTCGTCTAGGGTTCCAATAACCCAAGAGTAACAAGCTCCTCACTTTCGCTTCCACGATTCACCGTGGAAAGCTCAAACCGATGCACCAAATGCAATAGCAAGAACACCAGAAAGATGCTCAAGTCCTTCTCTCTCAAATTCCAACAAAGCTACAAAAGCTAATGGGAGAATAACATAGGAATAACAAAAAAGAGGAGGAACACAAAATTTCTCCAAGATCTAGATCTGGTGGATTCCCCTCATGAATAGAGGGATTTGATTGGTCAAGATGTAGATCAAGATCTCCTCTCTCTCTCTCTTCCCTCAAATAGGAGCATGGAATCATGGAGGGATTAGAAGGAGAGGGAGCTTCTCAAGGTCATGTTATCACCAGATTTTGGCCAAATCAGGAGGTGGGCCGTAAGTGAGATGGGCTTGAAGGATATATGCGTGGAAGATCTCTGAAGCGGCCTGACACGAAGAAGTTGGGCTAAATTGCCCGTGTATCTGTATTATAGTAGATCGCATCTTAAATTAGAAGTTAGAGTTTTATCCGTGCACGGTTAGGTGCACGCCTGAATTAGAAAGTCCCCCGGACTATAAATATGTATCTAGGGTTTATGAAATAAACAACAACCAACGTTAAACACAAATCAATCTCGGCGCATCGCCAACTCCTTCGTCTCGAGGGTTTCTTCTGGTAAGCATCATGCTGCCTAGATCGCATCTTGCGATCTAGGCAGCACAAGCTTATTATGTTGTTCATGCGTTGCTCATACTGAAGCCCTTTTGATGGCGAGCAACGTAGTTATCTTAGATGTGTTAGGGTTAGCATTGTTCTTCGTATCATATGCTGTCGTAGTGCAACCCTTATACATCTAGCCGCCCTTACACCTATTTTAGGTGTAGGGGCGGCACCCCGCTTGATCATTGTTTAGTAGATCCGATCCGTTACGGTTGCTCCTTGTTCTTCAAATATTAGTTTAATATCTGCAATAGTTAGGCCTTACAAAGGGTTGGAGGATCCAGCGGCGTGTAGGGTGTAGTTTGCTAGCCCTAGACAGGAGGTTCCGGGGATCAACCTCGTGTTGGTTTTTAGGCCCTGTCTAGGATCGGCTTACGATCACCGTACGCGTGCGTGAGGCCCAATCGTGAGTAGGATGATCCGATTATGCGGTGAAAACCCTAAATCGTCGTAGATCGCTTCAGCTTTATCTTGATCAAGCAGGACCACCATCCGATCGTACACCTCGTACGTATCATGGGTGGATCGGCTCTTTGAGCCGATTCACGGGATAACCCGAGAGCCGATCGAGGCTCGTATTTAACGTTTACGTGTATGCCATGCAGGAAACTAAGCGAGGCATCATCCAACACCTTCCTGACCAGGTATAGGTCAGGTGGCACGCCCTTGCGATAGCATCGGACGTGCGTGCAGAAGGCTTTGCGGGCCGTCGCTCGGAGGGACCAGGGCCAGCCGCAGTCCTGAGTTGTTCCCGGCTCTACGGTGTTGCCCGTCGCTGCCCGCCGGTGGGTTTCTGACCGCAACACATTCTGGCACGCCCGGTGGGACAATCTTCGACATCCACCGCATCGCCATCTACATCCGAGATGGCGGAAGGCACTCCGGTCAAGTACGAGGATCTGACTGAAGAGCTCAAGAAGAAGCATGACGAGATGAAAGCAGTCCTCGAAGCCGACCTCATCGGCTCTTTCCACAAAACCCGCTCCCATGGCATCAGGTGGAAAGGGTTCTCACCTGAAGGCGCGCTTGATGGAGTGGACTTGTCCTCCCCGTCAGAAGAACGCACCAGGTCGCTGCGTCAGGAGATCAACTTCATGGTGGCTCATTCGCTGCACCGCCATTCTGAGAGCCTGGTGAACACTTTGGAGCGTGTCGCTCTGCGCGTGATCCAGGAAATCATGAGCCATCAGTATTCTCCGTCAGGACCAGCTCTGGGGACTTACCGAGGAGAGATGCCACTCCAGCCCCGTCCACCGCTGCCGTTCGCGTTGGCAGCACCAGAAGTGCCGAATTCATCGGCATACGTCGTCTACAAGATTAGTGGTGACCCTAGTGACTACCAATTCTTACATGAGGCGCCCAAGGAGATCCCCCACGGATACACGTGTGCATACGTGCTAGACTGCAGTAACTGGGCACTCTCGAACCAGGCTGCAACAGCAGGGACTTCTGGAACAGCAGGAGGAACGTCGACAACAGATCTTGAGAAGCAGACGTGGCTAGCTAAGTACGCCACCCCGACAAACCTCCAGAGCTCAGCTCCTGCAGTTGGCTCAGAGTTGGAAAAGCAAGCATGGCTGGCTAAGTATGCCACCCCGGCGAACCTTCAGAGTTCGACGCCTACAGCCATCACCGCGGATCAGATTTGTACAATTCTGAAAGAACAGTTCGGCATGATGCCGAAAAGGAGGACAATCGGCTATACCAAGCCGTACCCCAACGAGTACGAATTGATCCCGCTACCACCCAAATATCGGCTCCCGGACTTCACAAAGTTTAGTGGATCAGATGGTTCCAGCTCCATCGAGCATGTGAGCCGATATTTGGCACAGCTGGGTACGATCTCAGCGTCAGACGAGTTGCGTGTAAGGTTCTTCGCGCAGTCCCTCACAGGATCGGCTTTCGGTTGGTACACATCGCTGCCACCAAACTCGATCCGGACTTGGAAGCAGTTGGAAGAGCAGTTCCACATACAGTATCACTCAGAGGCTTCCGAGGCTGGCATTGCCGATCTAGCACAAGTACGACGAAGCGCGGGAAACAGTGGCAGAATACGTCCAGCGCTTCAGGACCGTTAGGAACCGATGCTATTCGGTTCATGTAAGTGAAAAAGAACCAGTCGAGTTGGCGGTGGTGGGCCTCTCATCATCTATCAAGGACGTGGCCTCCCAAGCAGACTACCCTTCACTGGCGCACATGGTGCGAAGCTGTCGGCATATGAACGAGCGCCACCCGGATGTCTACCGGGATAAATTCAAGCGCGCGGTGGTCCTGGTTGAGGCGGATGAAGATGAAGGTGCTGCGGGAGATCAAGAGGTAGCAGTGGCTGAATGGACTCGGGGGCAAGCCCCGTGTCCTGTAAGTGGGTTAAGCCACAAGGTCCTCCAAAAGGATTTGACTTCGACGTGACCAAAGCTGAGCAGATTTTCGACCTCTTGCTCAAGGAGAAGCGGCTAAAGTTACCCGAAGGCCACAAGATCCCCACGGTGCAAGAGCTGAACGGAAAGCCATACCGCAAATGGCATAACACGTTCACCCACGCCACCAACGACTGCAGGGTGTGGCGTCAACAGGTCCAAATGGCGATAGAACAAGGGCGGCTAATTTTCAGCCAGTACGCCATGAAGGTCGACACACACCCCTTCCCCGCCGTTAACATGGTGGAGTGTACTTACCATGGAGGGTGCCAGCCAGATGTCTCGTGCAATATCAACATGGTAGGACCTGGGCACCACTCTGGTAAGGACGGAGATGAGGGCAGCTGCTCTCATAGCAAGGACACAGAGGAAGCCGCTCCACGCGATCGGCTCCGCCATGATGGCAAGCGCTACATCACAGAGGGAGAAGTAAGGAACGTAAGATACCAGCGACCTCTCTCTGATCACCTCCTCAACAAGTATGTGGGTCAACACGACCAACGCCGGCGATACAGCGACGATGATGACAAGGATCGTCTGGCTAGGGACGACAGGAGACGTCGTCGGCATGATCGCGACGAGGAGCGATATGAGCGCCACGCCAAGGAAAAGTCGAGGGAGCAAGACGACGTGGATAGGCACTGGGACTGCCCCTTCTTCAGTACACTCGCTGGGATTCAGGAATGACCCGATTGCCTACAATCGGCAACTGCCCCAGAATGTAAACAAAAGAAGAAGGATGCGGCTAACGTGTCCGTGTTCAAGCGTCTAGGGCCTCTCCCGCCTCGGAACAAGCATGCTGAGTCCGCTCGGGTGGAAGATCTCGAGGAACTAGAGGACGATGATGAAGAAGAAGACAAGTATCATCGGCCAAGGTGGTGCCCTGATGGGCTCAGCCGTTCCCAAAAGCGAAGGGTTCAGCGTCTACGTGGGTTAGAGGAAGCTGAAAGATTATACCTGCACACGTTGAGGAAGGCACGGCCTGATCTGGCCGCTAAAATTCAGCGAACCCTGGACGAAGAAGGTCGGCCACAAAGGAAAGAGTGGCGCCCCAGGCAAAAGAAAGCCGATGATGAGACATCGGCTGGCACAAACATGGTGTTCATCCTGCCAGCGGAGTTTAATGCTCCAGGATCAGACGAAGCACCTGTGGCACAACTTGACTGCGGCCCACGGCCGGTCATTTTTGAGAAGCCACGAGAGAGCATTGATGTGACAAAGGACGGGGTTAGGCTGGTTTTATCTACCGGTCTGACCGTGTAACAAAAGCAACATCGATGGACAAACATGGCGACGCCGATCCGAGTGATCGGCCCCAAGGATTTATGAAGGAACATTGCAAAACCTTCATCGAGCAAGCAACATGGAGGCCGATTCCAGCAATCGGCCAAAATTATCCTCACCATACATTCTGCCTGGGTTCAGCATTTGATCCAACAGGAAATACCTGAAGAGCCGATACCATCAAATTCATTGAAAGAATCGGCTCGGGGGGCACCTAGGTGGATAAAACACGAGGATATGAAGTAGAAGTGTCTTTCAAATGCCCAGCAGCCCAAGATATTCTTTGATGATGGGTATTGAAGTATGGGGGCCGATACATAAATCGGCCGTAAAAAATTTAAAAAAAAATTTTAAGCACAGCCGATGCGCAGACATCGACTTAAGGATAGAAAGCCGATGCATGGCCATCGACTCAAGAGGTACAACTGTTATAAGCAGAGGCTCGATGGAATGGGTTGGTGGCTCAGATCCTCTCTTCAAGAACTGCCAAATTCTTTTTGCAAGTATTCGAGTCCGCAGTATCAGCTGGGGAAAGTTTGAGGGATCATGACCCTGACCAATGCCAAGAGCAGCATGGACGTGCAGACCAAGAAGTGGACTGAAAAGCTCGGGGGGCAGCTCACCCTGAAGGTTCTCTGCTCTGGGGAGCCGATTTTGTTGGAATCGGCTGGCTCTGCATTATGACTTGGAAGCCGATGGTGGCACATTTGGTTGGCTCACTGCTGTTCTCGCCTTGATTGAGGCTCGGGGGGCAACTGACCGCGTAGATATTCTGTTCTTAAAAAGCCGATTGAGATTTCATCGGCTGGCCCTCCATCATAATCTTCTTCAAGGGAATTGGGCAGGTTTGAAGAATATCACTGAATATCTGAAAATCCAGAGGTATCGGCTTCAGCATCAAGTCGTTTCAGCAGCGGTTCTGGGGCTCTCTTAAAGGCGTTGGTCTTCCACATTATCCACCAGAACTCAAGGGCATCAGTTGGAGGAATGAAGGACTGATGCGTTAGCATCGGCTTATTAAACATGACCAAGTTCGCGATCACCCCGTGGTCGAAGAGATGAAGGACGGATTATGAGAAACCGATGCGTTGCCATCGGCTCATCGAGCATTAGCTAGGTGATGATCGGCAGAATCAGTATAAGGGGAAATCGGCTAAATCGGCATAAAGGAAATCGGCAAAATCAAATTGGGGAATTTCTTCATTGATAAACAAGATTTCTTACATAGAAGAGCTGATTGCTCTCAAAAGGAAGTACTAAGGGGATACATTGCCCCGTCTACTACTACTGATCCTATGCTAAGGGTCCTATCTACGGGCCGTCGCTGCCCTCGTCGTCGCCGTCGTCGCCGCTGTCGGCGCTACTCCCGGCGGGCTCGTCATCGCTGCTGTAATGGCCGCCGGGAGGACCCTCGTTGTCCTCGTCCTCCTCGTCAGCGTCGTCGTCGTCGCTGTCGAAGTCGCTGAGGTTTCCCGGCCAGGGGCAGAAGCGCTTGGCCGGTGGCTCGTCGGAGGAGCTGTCGTCGTCCTCCTCCTCCTCCTCCTCCTTCGCCTCTTCGGAGGAGGTGAAGTCGTCCCAGGAGAAGCAATCGTCATCGCTCTCCTCCTCCGATTCCCCGTCGGCGAGGAAGCGGAGGTCACTCTCCCCGTCCGTCGAGGACTTGTCGTCCTCGGACCAGACGGCGAAGTCATGGGAGGACTCCTCCCCGGCCTCTATGGTGCGGCGGATGTTGGCCGCATGGACCTCCTGTGGGTCCCGCTCTGGCGTCGGCTCGTGGGAGGAAGAGGACTCGATGGAAAGTCCCGATGAGGCGGAGGAAGAAGAAGACATGGTGGCGCAGGAGGGCTTTTGGAGTGCTAATGCGGGGAGGATGAGGAGGAGAACTGTTCGATGCGGTTGAATAAAAGAAGATGGAGTGGGGGTTTAATGTTCGAACAGTTTTCGAGGAGGTGGTGCCAAAAAACTGTCAAATCGTGCAGAGAAGTTGGGAAGGCAAGTCGTCATGATGAAAAATACTGCGACGGTTCTGCTCTGCCACGACGTGACCCCTCGGAGGAAAAACAGAGTGGTTTTGAAATTATCATTACCAAAACCAGGGGGGCATGTGTTATCACCAGATTTTGGCCAAATCAGGAGGTGGGCCGTAAGTGAGATGGGCTTGAAGGATATATGCGTGGAAGATCTCTGAAGCGGCCTGACACGAAGAAGTTGGGCTAAATTGCCCGTGTATCTGTATTATAGTAGATCGCATCTTAAATTAGAAGTTAGAGTTTTATCCGTGCACGGTTAGGTGCACGCCTGAATTAGAAAGTCCCCGGACTATAAATATGTATCTAGGGTTTATGAAATAAACAACAACCAACGTTCAACACAAATCAATCTCGGCGCATCGCCAACTCCTTCGTCTCGAGGGTTTCTTCGGTAAGCATCATGTCTGCCTAGATCGCATCTTGCGATCTAGGCAGCACAAGCTTATTATGTTGTTCATGCGTTGCTCGTCATCGAAGCCCTTTTGATGGCGAGCAACGTAGTTATCTTAGATGTGTTAGGGTTAGCATTGTTCTTCGTATCATATGCTCGTCGTAGTGCAACCCTTATACATCTAGCCGCCCTTACACCTATCTTAGGTGTAGGGGCGGCACCCCGCTTGATCATTGTTTAGTAGATCCGATCCGTTACGGTTGCTCCTTGTTCTTCAAGTATTAGTTTAATATCTGCAATAGTTAGGCCTTACAAAGGGTTGGAGGATCCAGCGGCGTGTAGGGTGTAGTTTGCTAGCCCTAGACCGGAGGTTCCGGGGATCAACCTCGTGTTGGTTTTTAGGCCCTGTCTAGGATCGGCTTACGATCACCGTACGCGAGCGCGAGGCCCAATCGTGAGTAGGATGATCCGATTATGCGGTGAAAACCCTAAATCGTCGTAGATCGCTTCAGCTTTATCTTGATCAAGCAGGACCACCATCCGATCGTACACCTCGTACGTATCATGGGTGGATCGGCTCTTTGAGCCGATTCACAGGATAACCTGAGAGCCGATCGAGGCTCGTATTTAACGTTTACGTGTATGCCATGCAGGAAACTAAGCGAGGCATCATCCAACACCTTCCCCGACCAGGTATAGGTCAGGTGGCACGCCCTTGCGACAGCATCGGACGTGCGTGCAGAAGGCTTTGCGGGCCGTCGCTCGGAGGGACCAGGGCCAGCCGCAGTCCTGAGTTGTTCCCGGCTCTACGGTGTTGCCCGTCGCTGCCCGCCGGTGGGTTTCTGACCGCAACAGGTCAACAATGGAGTAGAGAGAGTGTGAGAAGCAAACAACCAAAGGAGGAAGAAGGGGGACTTATATACCCCCTCCCAAAGGAATATGACCGTTACTTGCATGACAGGGCGGTAGTACCTCTCCTGGGAACGGTACTACTGCTCAGGGCGGTAGTACCGGGTCACTACTGTCCTAGTACTGCTCAGAATACTGGGCCCGGAAGGTGCTAGCACGGTATGGGAGCGGTAGTGGGAGCGGTAGTACCGCTCGAGCGGTACTACAGCTGCAATGGGCGGAAATACCGCCCATCCAGAAAGTAGGAGAAACAGCCAAACGAAAACGATCATAACTTAAGCATCCAGACTCCAATTTTGATGATCTTGGGATCGTTTTGAAGCTACTAACAAGCTCTAAAAGATCATGTAGAGAACCATCATAGTCCAGAAAGGGAGGGTAGAAAAAAATTATGAAATGTTTGACCTATCTATAAAAGACAAACCGGTAAAACCCCAACCTTGAAAATGCAATAAGTTTTCCATGCAAAATCCGTTTTCGATGAACTAGAGCTTGCCATGAGAATAAGTACAAGCTCTAAAACATCACATGGATAAGATCCAAATAACAACCAATAAAGATGATGCGAGGAAGCAAAGGATTGAGCTCTCTCCGAAGGATACGACCGAGTTACTCACTCGAGAGCCCTCTTGATAGTACGACAACTAAACTATAAACCGGTCTCCAACTATACCATGAGATCGGTAAGAAAGAAACGCTATCAAGAGAAAACCTTAACCTTGCATGTTCCACTTGAGCTCGATGATGACGATCTTGACCGCAACAAGATGGAACGCCTTTCCTGATTGTGGTTTCTTGATGAAGTCTTTTGGATTGGTCCCCCATAATCCACAATGGGAGAGCTTCTTCAGCGCATCTTCACATATCCATGATCACAATGCTTCTCCTTCATGGCAGGGTATTGAACATGGTCTAGAGCTTCTCAAAGAAGGTCCCATTTGGAGAATAGGGAATGGTGAAAATGTGAATATTGGAGGGATAGCTAGATCCCCAGAGTCTACAACTTAAAGGTGTTCCGTGGAAAATCCAATAGTAGACTGCGGAAGGTTAAACAACTTTTGTTGCCCCAAAGGTAACCAGTGGAACGAAGAAGTGGTTAAGAGAGTTTGCTTTCCCAGGGACGCAGATTGGATCTTAAACGTGAAACTTCCAAAGGAGAAGTGTGATGACTTCTTTGCGTGGCACTATGAGAGAACGGGGATCTTCTCTGTAAAAAATGCATACCGGCTGGCATATAATTTAAACCATGGCGTGATGTGGAGGGAAGGAAGAAGTTCCAGACCAGATACCACCAGACTCTCCTGAAAACCTATATGGAATGCTAAGGTTCCCAACAAAGTCAAAATCTTTGGCTGGCGGACAACCTATGATAATCGTCCAACCAAAATGAACAAATTCAGAAGAACTCTAGAAACTGACAACACTTGCAGCATTTGCGGAAGAGCGGAGGAAAATAGCCATCATGCTATCGTGGACTGCTCAAAACCAAGGGCCCTTAGATATGCCATGGGGAGCTATTGAGACCTTCCGGGGGAGTATGATTTTCTTTATTCTGGTCCGGATTGGTTGCAAGTTCTATTGTCTAAATGTAACCTGAAGCAAAGAGATAGGGTGTTGCTTTTGCTCTGACATTCGTGGCACCAAAGATGCAATATTACTCATGGCAATGGAGATGAAACTATTGCCAACTCCGGGCTTTTCTCCAAAGCTATTGTGATATCGTACACAATGAGGTGGACAATGACAAGGAAATAGGTAACCATACTGATGATTCTTTTATCAAAACTAATGATGTTAGTGCTATCAATGACAATGCTCTTGTAAAGGACATCATCAGGTGGCAACCTCCTCCGATGGGTGCTATAATCGTGAATGTTGATGCCTCGTACTGCCATGTTTGTGGGGAGGCTGCTGTGGGAGCTGTGGTGAGGAACCACCAGGGCCAGATTGTTGTGGCATCTAGCAAAGTGATTGAGAAATGCCAAGACCCTGAGGAAGCAGAAGCTTGCGCTACTTGGATGGCCTGATGCTTGCGATTGACAACAATTTGGAGCCAAATTTGGTGGAGTCGGACTACGCCAATGCAGTGTTAAACGTTCACAAAAATACAGGTAAACTTTCTAGAGCTTGGGTTGTCTATAATAATATAGAGAGCGTTTCTAAGGTAGTTAAAATAGGGAGAATTGCCAACCGAGTAGCACATGATATTGCAGCTCTAGCTAGAAAATCTGGTGAAAGCAAAGTGTGGATGGATCCCATCCCGCCTGATATTCAGGAGATAGCTGTAAAAGACTTTGTATCTCTACCTTTGAGTAATATATGATGTTCTCCCGCTAAAAATAAATAAAATACAGATGGCAAGCTTAAAGCATATGATCTCTTCGAGTTGGCTCATCTTGAACTTGCACTTCATTTCTTCATTCTTCATCATGTTAGTGTCTTGAAGTTAACTTTGAGGGCTCACTCCATCTTCATCTTCAAGACATACTTGACACTTGATATTCTTCATCAATTTTTTCTTATTGCAACCTTGAAGCCAACATATGGTTAAAGCATAGCATATGGACAACTCTTATAAATATAACTCAATGCAAACATTAGTCCCTACGAATTTTCATCAATTATCAACACCACACATGGGGGCTCCATGCACTTTCACCGGCGCACCACCATAGAGGCGCGCCGGGGGTACGGGGAGCACAGATTTTTCTCTCATTACCGCATCTTCCCCCCGGGAACGCCTTTTTCAGTTTTGAAAAAATAGAAGAAATTTCATAAAATTAAATTCTTCGAGATGCCCATGTGTTATGCCATCTACTTTTGATGAAAATTCTAAAACATGAATTTTGATATATTATGCAAAATAATGTCATGTTTCGATAGAACGGGATTTCTAGCTGCATTCGATCTCCGATGAAAAACATTTTTTACATCAAAATGTAACTACGCGAAATTTCCTATCCGATTTCAACACCTATGGTCGTTTAGTGATTTTTATATTCCCAAAATTCGAAAAGGAAGACAAAGTTTTTTGAGGTTTTAGATTTTGATGAAAAAATAAAAAAGTACCCCCGGCGCACCACCATACTAGGTGCGTCGACGGTAACCTTTCCTCTATATAGGCACAAACCAGCCTCCTCCTCCTCCTCCTCCTTTTTTTTGAACCTTTAACAGTAGGAAAGGCTCCTACTGTTTTAATATATTAACACAGGGGTCAAAGGACCCAGTAGTTACATCTGTTACACAGGGAAGTTCAGAAGGGAATACAAGGGAGTACATAGGGGTGTACAGAGGGGTGTATAGCTAGAGGGTAGCTATCAGGTTGCTAATAAATGGATGCAAATCCGTTTTTGTTCTATGCTCCAGCAAAGCAAAGTCTTGCTTAAATCGTCTAGCCCAGGAGTCAATATCTGGATTGATGCCCTCAAAAAGTTTTCTGTTTCTCTCTTTCCATATGCTCCAGGAGGCAACAATCACCATTTCCATGTATAAGGGTTTATGCCAATGTGCACGTCCTTGCTCTATAATCTCCAGTCTATCTCTATTTTGTGTCCAGTTCATCTGTAGCTTATTCCAACAAGCTTTACTGAAGTCACAGTGAAATAGCATGTGCTCAATTGTTTCTTCAGGTGGGGAGGGGCACATTAGGCAGTCATATGAGGAATTCAAGGTGTAGTTTCTTCTTCTCAGCATATTTCTGGTATTCAGTCTATCTACCAGCACAAGCCACCAGAAAAATTTAAGCTTGGGAGTACATTTGGACTTCCATAGCCAAGAGAAAGCAATATGGGCAGTACACTCCCTGAAGGAGAATTTATAATAAGCCCTGGAGGAATATTCCACAGCACCCCATTCATATGTCCAGGAATCATGTGTATCATTTGTAAAATCAATGTAAGAGGAGAAGGCTTGCAAGGTTCGAACTTCATCAAGTGCTTGTGGTGTCAGAGGCAAATAAAAGTTATGTGACAACTGTGTAGAAGTTAGGAAATCTCTGACTGATATATCTTCATTCTTGGTGAAAGAGTAAGCTCTCGGGAATTCTTCTGAGTTTATATCTTGTAGCCATTTATCCTTCCAAAAAAGAGTATTTCTCCCATCATTAATATTGCTCATGGATATTCCTCTAAAAATGGGTGATAGATTAAAGACAGTGCGCCACCAATTTGATCCACATGGGGCCTCATCCTCCTCTTCCACTTCTCCTCTCCTCCTTCACTTCTCCTCCTCCTCCTCCTCCTCCTCCTCCTCCTCCTCCTCATCTGGCCACCTTCTCTTCTCCTTCCTTCACTTTCCATTCTCTTCTACCTTCTTCATCTCCCTCCGGCAAGAACCTTCTCAAGCTACTGACCGGCGACCACCTCATCGACCTTCCTTCGACGAGCTTCTACCTCCGGACGGCCTCCCTCCAACAAGCTTCTTCGACGACCTCCTCTCACTCCGGCGGCCACCTCCTTTCGCTCTAACGGACACGGCCACGGCGACAACCACGGTGACGGAGCCGATCACGGTGATGAAGGTGCTACAGTCACGAACTAGAACTCGACCTAGACTAAGATCTAGATCTAAATCGAACTTTTTGTTTTGTTTGCTGGAATAACTTACTGCCGGCGCACTAGGCAAGTGCATCGGGGATAACTCGTGTTACCATCAGCGTACCAGCTGGGTTACCACTGGCCTATTTCCACTGGCAGTAGCCATTTTTGGTGCGCCGGCGATAAATCTTTCCCTAGTAGTGCAAGGTTCTCTCGTTGAGCTGACTGTCTCATTCTGGCGGCATATTTTTCACCATAGTCATCTTCCACAAAAGGTAAGCCCAGTATGGCGTAGATGGAGCAGCTAGCTGTGGACGTAATCACGTGAACAAAACTTTTTTGCGAGTAACACGTAGCAGCTTGATGAAATCTCATCATCTCTTTTGCCGTGAGCATCGTGTGTTGTGTGTACGGGTGCACGAATATTCCTGCATGGCTTGCAGCTTAAGCCTGACACCTCGTATCCATCAAATTGTCGCTGTATCGCCGGCGTCGCCTTCAGCGATCAACGTCGACCGACGCTGGCCATCCCATCCAAGTCAAGCCCCAAATTAAATTTAGCTGCGGTGGCTCTCAAATCAAATCACGTCCCAGGCCAGGCCAGGCGCCGGATTTCCTTTCCCTCTCCTGCCCGCGGTCCTGCCATCATGAAGCGCGGTCTCTGAACTTCACATGCATGATTTCAGTTTTTTTTTTCTGAAACCTGAAGCTGCGCAGCCTTTATATATGGGAACATGCTCGAGCATATGTCACCGGTGTCACGTCCATCTCTCCGCTCGATCAGCTCCATGACTGCGCATACATGCTGTACCGTAGCCATAATTCAAACCAAAAGGTACTGTAAAAGGAGGGAGATCGCTGCTGATTTCTGCCCATAAAGTTGATTTCTGATCAACGAGTCACCAAGTCTGAAGATTGACGACAATATTGCTCTCCACTCTATGCTAAGCATGATTTTGTTTTCTTCAGAATTAAGCTGATTGCTAGAGCACATGGCTCAGTATCTGCGTTTTATTTCATCCGTTCTCCAGGCCTAGGCAGGCAAACGGTCCTCTTAATTGCGAAAACAAAAGACCACCAGTTTACCTTCTAGATCGAATCAGCATAAGCCGGCCAGTTCAAAGTGTGAACTGCAAATCTCACATGCCTACAGCATCTCCAGGACCGACGTAAACATGACCTAAACGGTTTATTTTGGTCCGCGCGGATCCAAGGAATCTATCCCAACAACCTTAACGCAATTGGCGCGCGCCAACAGATCCATTCCTAGCCCAATCTTAGGCTAGAAATGTGCAGGGCCGTACTTGAGAAATCAGGGCCCTGAGCGAAATTTAAACTTAGGCCCCACAATAAAAATCATCAATTACAACAATTTTTGTTATGAGCAAGAATAGACAAAATTTCTCTAAAAGAATTTTATACTCCCTCCGGTTCATATTAGTTGACTTCACTTTGTCTAAATTCCTATATATCTAGTTAAATTTTAGTCTACATACAAAATAGAGTCAATTAATTTGAACGGAAGGAAATTAATAAAAAGCAATCGTAACTTAGTATGAAAACTAGTTACTGTATGCAAAGCAATCCCGTTCACATCATCTGCAAGTGTCTCATCTAGTCTCTTCCACTTAACCAAGGTAGACTAAAAATTTAGTTGGAAGAGTGAGAGAGTAAATGTGCCTGTGCGACAGACGGAGAATATAAAGCTGAGAAAATAAGCCAGCCTTACACAGCTACTCACTAATCACGGTCATTAGTAGTACCACTAGCAGTTATTTTAGGAAAATTGGAGGCCCTAATCATGTGGAGGCATTCTACGGTTGCACATTTTGCACATGTGTCCCATACGGGCCTGGAAATGTGTCGGCATGAACGCACCACAGATCGTGCGTATGTACTCTCTCTGCCGCCACGGGTCCGCTTGGCAACACGTGCTTCACCTTCTAGGTGCCAATTCTGGTAGGCGGCAACGTTGTGGCATTATGCACCATCATCAATGCCATCCGCTTTGCTTCTGCGCACTACTACTAGCATGAGAGAAACGCTACTCCACAAAATGCAGGCAACAAACATGCTTGATGGACAAGTCCTGGTCGTGGAAGAAGGGTCGAAACGATCACGAGGCGGAGTCTTGCGCGGGCCATCATGCTGAGCGGAATTAACGCTATGTCCCCATCGATGAGGCTCGGCATCTGTGGGAGACGGGGATTGTCAAGATACATGTATATACGTACATAGCTTAGGCTTGTTCAGATACGATATAGCTTAGGCTAGTTCAGATATGGTTGTTAGCAACCGCATATCAATCTGTAACATCTAGTACTTATCTGTATATCTGTATCTTCTTGTACCTCACGGCAAGCCACGGCTGCCTCCTATATAATGAGAACATCGGTGCACGTATTCTGCACCGCAGCCTAAACCAATCTCATCTAAACTCTCACATGGTATCAGAGCTCCATTGACCTATGTCTCTCGTTCCTCACGCCAGCTCTTCTTCCTCCTCTCTGCTAGCCCCCATGCCGGTCACCTCGTCCGTAACCGTGCGCCTCGGCCACGGCAACTTCATGCTCTGGAGGGCTCAGATGTTTACCCATCTCCGGAGCCACTCGCTGCTTGGGCACATCGACGGGACGCTGACCGTCCCCGCCGAGACCATCGTCACCACCACCGGCGAGGGGACGGAGCGCCAGACGGTGGAGACCGTCAATCCCGACTATGCCACCTGGTACGTCAGGGATCAAACCGTGCTTGGCTGCATCCTTGCCACGGTGACCGAAGATATCCTCGGCGCACATCATGTCAGCGCCCACCTCGCGCCAAGCCTGGACCATCCCGGAGCGGATGTTCGCTTCAAGGACGCCGCGCGTGCGATTCAGACGCGCGCCCAGCTCGCCGTCGCCAAGAAGAAGGGGACCCCTGCTGCGGACTACTTCCGCCACATGAAGACGCTGGCCGACTCCCTTGCAGCAATCGGCCAGCCGCTGCGCGAAGACGAGATCATCGCGTACATCCCGGCAGGACTCGGCCCCGACTACGACTCGCTCGTCACCACCCTCTCCGTCAAGGCTGAAGATCTCACGCTGGATGAGGTATATGCTCACCTTCTTGCTTATGAGCACAGGCATGATCTCCATGACTCCGACTACAGCCTTGGTGGTGGCGCGTCCGCCAACTTCTCACGCCGTGGCGGTGGCCACGGCAATGGTGGCGGTGGCAACCCTTCTGGTGGGCAAGGCGGCGGCAACTCCGGCGGCCGCAACAATGGTGGAGGATACCGTGGCCGCGGTGGTGGCCGCGGCAATGGTGGTGGCCGTGGCCAGGAGCACGGCCGCGGCAATGGAGGCGGCAACAACTCCAACGGCAACAATGACCAGCGCCCGGTGTGCCAAATCTGTGGCAAAGCAGGGCACGTCGCTCTTCGCTGCCGCCGCCGCTTCGACCACGCCTTCACCGGAGAGGAGCACTCCGCCAACGCTGCATCAACCTCCTACAACGTCGACACCAACTGGTACCTCGACACGGGAGCTACAGATCACATGACTAGTGATCTTGATCGTCTCCACATCAGGGAGCGCTACAACGGCCATGAGCAAGTCCATGTCGGCAACGGCGCAGGTTTGCAAATTTCCCATATTGGTCATAGTACTATTAATGCAGATGCCAACCCTCTTCAATTACGCAATGTTCTTCATGTTCCACAAATCTCCAAACATCTCCTTTCCGCCCATCAGCTTACTAAAGATAATGATGTTTTCCTTGAGATTCACCCGTATCATTTTCTTGTCAAGGATCAGGCGTCGAGGGCAAGGCTCCTGCAAGGGAAGTGTGAGGCCGGTCTTTATCCCATCAAGTCTTCGGAAATAAGCGTCGCAAAGTGTGCCATGCTCTCAGCTCGTGCAAGCAAAGAGCAATGGCATCGACGCCTAGGTCATCCATCGTCTCAAGTAGTTAATTCGATTTTGAGTTTAAACAAACTTCCCGTTTGTAATAATTCCCAGCATGCAAATGTTTGCAATGCGTGTCAACAAGCAAAGAGCCATCAGCTCCCATTTCCTTTATCGACACATGTTTCCACGTCTCCTCTTGAACTCATTTATACCGATGTTTGGGGTCCTGCCATTGTTTCTGTTGGTGGTTTCAAATATTACGTGAGTTTTGTCGATGATTTTAGCAAGTTCACTTGGGTGTATCTTCTCCATGCCAAATCGGATGTTGAATCCACGTTTTATAAATTTCAAAAACATGTTGAGCTTCTTCTTGACAAGAAAATTAAATGTGTTCAATCCGATTGGGGTGGAGAATATCGACGTCTTCACAAATATTTTGAAAATACGGGCATTGCTCACCGTGTTTCTTGTCCTCATACCCACCAACAAAATGGCTCCATTGAGCGAAAACATCGACACATAGTCGAAACCGGACTTTCTCTTCTTGCACAATCATGTATGCCTGTCACGTTCTGGGATGAAGCCTTTCTTACCTCTACCTATCTCATTAATCGGCTTCCAACTCGTGTCATTGATAATGCTACACCTCTCGAACGTTTACTTGGTGACAAGGCAAAACCCAACTATCATATGCTTAAAGCTTTTGGTTGTACGTGTTTTCCTAATCTCCGGCCATATAATGCTAAGAAGCTCTCTTTTCGCTCAAAAGAATGTGTCTTTATTGGTTATAGTGGAAACCATAAGGGGTACAAGTGCCTCGACACCTCGACTGGCCGTGTGTACATTTCTCGGGACGTGGTATTTGATGAAACATCTTTTCCGTTCTCTCGAAAATATGAATCATCCCTTGACCCACCCGACTACACACAGCTCCTTGACTCTCGTTTTGGCACCTCTGCTAATAGTACTAATGACCCAAAGGGTCCTTTGCAAACTCGTACTGTGTTTTTGCCTGCAGGAACACTGACGCCACATGCTGATCGCCATGCTAGCAATGACGATCGTTCGAGCAGCCATGCAGATGGCCCTGCAGGCTCGTCTACACCTTGCTCCTCTGGATCCAGCCCAGAACCGGCCACGCCAAGCGCGCATGGTGCCTCTGGAGACTCCTCGCACCAGCAGCCGAGTGCTGCCTCGCCCGCGTTGGACTCCTCCGCTTCATCGTCTGCAGCATCCTCTGCTGCCTCGACACCGTCTCCAGCTCCGGCTCCGGAACGGCCGCATCACATGGTCACTCGCCTCCGTGATCACACCTGGAAGGCGCTGGAACGCACGGACGGGACCGTTACTTACACGGCCGTACGTGCAGATGATGCTGATACTGAACCTGCTTCTGCCGTGGTTGCCTTGCGCCATCCACAATGGAAGGCGGCTATGGATGCTGAGTTTGCTGCACTACAAAAGAACCATACTTGGCGTCTTGTTCCTCCTCGACGCGGCCTTAATGTCATTGACAGCCGCTGGGTCTTCAAGGTGAAGCGGCGTCCTGACGGCACAGTGGACCGTTACAAAGCGCGTCTCGTCGCGAAAGGGTTCAAACAGCGGCACGGCATTGACTATGATGATACGTATAGTCCCGTCGTCAAGCCTACAACTATACGAGTCATTCTCTCTCTCGCTGTGATGCAAGGATGGCACATACGGCAGCTTGACGTCGACAATGCTTTTCTTCACGGCTTCCTGGAGGAGGACGTGTACATGCTGCAACCACCGGGGTATGTTGATTCTCATTACCCACATCACATCTGCAAGCTGGAGAAGTCCCTTTACGGGCTTAAGCAGGCACCAAGAGCATGGTTTGCCCGATTGAGTAGTAAGCTCCAAGCACTTGGCTTCATTGCTTCCAAAGCTGATGTCTCGCTTTTTGTTTACAAGAACCATTCAGTCACCATCTATATGCTTGTGTACGTGGATGACATAATTGTTGTCAGCTCCAGCTCAAGCGCTGCGGATCAACTGTTGAAGCAACTCCGGTTTGATTTCCCTGTAAAGGATCTTGGTCAGCTCGGCTATTTCTTAGGGATTGAAGTCAAACACATGAAGGATGGACTCCTCCTCTATCAACAGAAGTATGTGACTGATTTGTTAAGGAGGACCAATATGCACAACGCTAAGCCTGTTTGTACGCCTATGGCCACAACTGAAAAATTGTCACGGTATGATGGTGAGCCACTTTCAGCTGCGGATATCACAAAGTATCGTAGTGTTGTAGGAGCACTACAATACCTCACTCTTACCCGGCCAGATATTGCATTTAGTGTCAACAAGGTATGTCAGTTCCTTCAGGCGCCTACAGATGTGCATTGGACAGCAGTAAAGCGAATTTTGCGCTACTTGAGGCACACTTCTGCTCTTGGTCTGTTCATTCAGCGATCCTCTTCCCTTCTTCTCAGTGGCTTTGCTGATGCCGACTGGGCTGGCTGCCCGGATGATCGGCGCTCAACTGGTGGGCATGTTGTCTTCCTTGGTGGTAATCTCGTTGCTTGGAGTTCTCGGAAGCAGCCCACGGTGTCACGCTCTAGTACAGAAGCGGAGTACAAATCAGTTGCCAATGCCACTGCAGAAATTATGTGGATCCAAGGGCTGCTACACGAATTGGGTGTTTTTCTCAGCAGGGCTCCGACTTTATGGTGCGACAACCTGGGTGCTACGTATCTTTCAGTTAACCCAGTGTTCCATGCTCGTACAAAACACATCGAGGTCGATTATCACTTTGTTCGTGAGCGTGTCGCACAGAAGGCCCTTCACATCCGGTTCATTTCTACACATGATCAGCTTGCCGATGTTCTCACTAAACCCCTCTCAACTCAAGTGTTCGTCAGGTTTCGGCACAATCTCAACATGGCACTGCCATGTCCAGATTGAGGGGGGCTGTCAAGATACATGTATATACGTACATAGCTTAGGCTTGTTCAGATACGATATAGCTTAGGCTAGTTCAGATATGGTTGTTAGCAACCGCATATCAATCTGTAACATCTAGTACTTATCTGTATATCTGTATCTTCTTGTACCTCACGGCAAGCCACGGCTGCCTCCTATATAATGAGAACATCGGTGCACGTATTCTGCACCGCAGCCTAAACCAATCTCATCTAAACTCTCACAGGGATGACTGTACCGTGACCTGACGTCAACCTACCGCAGGTTGGCACCTGAACGCACACATGGTGTCGGTGCCAATTGTGCCACGGGATGGCGAGCACAACACGATGAGATCCTCCTGTCCAATCCGCGGAGCTTCCCTGCGTTTGCTCTCGACTCATACGCCTAGGACACGTTCATGTGATGGGAGTTCAACCGGTGGCGCTGCGCTGCGTACTTGGGTGACGCCAAGTTATTGCGCGTCGACAATGACGGTGACAACAACGGCTGTCCGCCGAAGGAGACGCACGTAAAGCAAAATTCGAGCCCCCTCCTCCCCTCTCCCCCCTTCCCCCCTCTAGCCAGCCGAGATGAGCTATGAGGAGGCCCTCGAATTGGCAATTGTGCAGAGCGAGTTGAAGGACCTGGACATGTGGGAGGGTCTCGCCATCCAACCGTAGAAATCTGCGCAAGCGTAGTGGATAGCTACCACGCCATGCTAACCTCATCGTGCCATTAGGTGCCTGCGCTAGTATTCATTGACCTGGCCGACGAGAATTAGGAGCTAATTGTGCAAATCCTAGTTAGTTATGGTTTAATTTACTTTTATTTAAGCTTTTTTTTGCTTTATTTGTCCTATGTAAAATATGTTTTATTATATATCAAATATTACCGCTCGGTCTGCCCCAATCCAAATAGACAAGGGGAGGATACAGCTGAATTTGTGTCCACTGTGCGGCCCAAACAAACCAAAATACGGCTAAATTTATGTTCGTTGTTCAATCCAAACGAAACGAAAGCGAACCCGGCTGATCCAGGACGGGGAGGTTGCTCAAGCAGCAAAACTTGGAAGCTGAAGCAAGGATGCAGTGTTTTAGTTGTAGCCACCTAGTTGGCAGTTAATACAGGAGGGTTATGCCTGTCATGGCATGCATGAGTCCTCCGGCCTCAGGGATTTTTACAGCTCGTGTTGCATTGCATACCAATGACACTAGTCCCATGCATCCAGGCTCTGCAACTGCAATCCATGACCGAGCGTGTAAAGGAAAAGGTCAAAGGCAACTTTAAACAATCTGCAAGCGTGAGCATTCAAGGCTTGCCTGCATATTTCCAAGGGCGTGGTGACACAGCTCCTTGTTGCTTGCTCTTTAATCTCACCTCACCCAGCTTGACGTTTATCCATGGGACTGCCAGTTCCAGCACTACTGTCTCGTACCATGGCGCTGAAGGAGCAGCAAACATTTACAGTATCTTCCTCAGGCTTCCTTTTTGGGGTAATTCGTGTCTAGCTAGCTAGCAGGTTTAGTTTAGAAATTGAAGCAAACACAAGAGGGAGGATGTGCTCCTATATCGATCAAGTAACATCAAAATTTAAGTGCAGAAGGCGCAATGCCGCCTATAAATGAGATGTCAGATTCCATGGTCGTGCCTGGCCCTCAAATGGTCGCCATCACCATAGGAGTATTAGGTTAGGTGTCCGATTAATTAGTAGTCATTGCAGCTAGCAAGAGCTTGAAACGCCTAGGGGTATATGGTAGGCTAGCTCCTGCCATCAGTGAGACACAAGGGCACTCGAATCCCTTTCTACACCCATATGCTGATGGCCTGATGCATATATCTCCAGACGATTTAAGCCGACTTTAATAGATTTTGTCGTGCCATCATTTTCTTCTCGATCGAGAAACATGTGTCTGGCTGGCCTCTAATAAGCTGGCTTGTTTGCATGTTGATACAATATCAAGGCTGATGAAAGTCTCTGCCAACAAAATAAAGTGAACCAACTCCTCTAAAAATGAAAATGGGAAGGCAACAATGCTCTTTTCCAGGTCATCTAATTAAATTGTGCAGCCAAACTTACTAGTAAAACCCTCTTTCGGAAGGCAAAAACAAGGAAGATCAAGAACAGGGTATTGCAATTTTGCAAGAAAATATCATGGTCGCATGTCGCGCTTCTTGATCATATCGATATATTTACGAGTTAACTCAATCTTTTTGAATAATGGGCTTCATCGACATGCTTATAGACAAACTTGATGGATGTGAAATCAATCGATAACTAAGTATCAAGAAGAAATAGGGACAACAGGTTACTCCCTTCGTCCACAAATAAATGTACATCTAGGTTTAGTCTAAGTCAAACTTTTCAAGTTTTGACCAATTTTGTTGATAAATGTAGCAACATATATGACATCAGATCGAAATATTATGAAACTACATTTCAAAAAAAAAAACTAGTGATACTAATTTTAGTATCATCAATGTTGCTATGATTCGCAATAAGTTGGTCAAATTTTATTAAGTTTGCTATAGGGAAAAAAAAAGGTTAGAGATACACTTATTTGTTGATAGATGGAGTAGTTGACCGCATCTAGCTATTACAGATCCTAAAACGAATCATTAAAATACCCATCTTTAATTCCTGAATGCAGTATCTTCGAGTTATGATAAATTCTAGGGTGAAAACCTATTATCTCCGATTGCTTCATCTAACTGGCAAAGTTGGTTCTGACGCTGTTGTTATGAAGTGTTCATCATTTATTGGGACAACATTCGATTGTTAGTATTGCAGTTTTTGTTGTGATATCGCTGGCGGATTCCTTGATGTAGCCATCTGACATGTTTCTTGCTTTTTGTTAGGTCAGTCTGTTCGAGATGTATGCATCTTGATCTGAAAGTCCAAATAGAGGCCGAGTTCCATGGATCCATATATTTTTATTAAGTTAAGAAAATAATTTTTCGAACTTCTGAAAAATCTGAAAATTTTCTGGATGCAGTTAGGGATGTATAGTTAGTGATGTATACTGAAAGCATGCAAAACACATTGTATTCTAGACCAAGCACAAAAGTGTGGATCTATGTACAGTGAACAATGCACATATCAGAATATAAAAAATATGTAGCCCAAAATATAAATAATTTTGCATTGAGATTATGCACGATAGTAGGATACATCATTGGCTGCATTCAAGATTTATTTCAGAATTATAAAAACTTGTAATTCTGAATCTGGATTTTTTAAATAAAAGGTTTAATGAAGCTCGGTCTCTTTTGTCCTCTCTCACATATTGACACGCTATACTGTAAGATGCAGATGTTTTAAAAAAAGTGTAGCATCAATATACATCACACCACTATTTTCCTCATGAAAAACAGTTCACGGAATCCAATGTCTAGGATAATCCATTGCTGATTTTCTCGTTCGTACTATCCAGTATCTGAGATCATCCATTGCTGAGACTCTCCTATTAGTACTATCCAAAGATATACTGCAAGTACAGAAGATACATTTGTGTGGGACGTGATATAAAGCTATGTACATGCGTTGCAAATTCAAAAACAGAGAACAATGATATATATAGCATAGAACTTATATATAGTATTAAGATTGTTCGTTATTGAAAGATGTTGAATTGTTTCGTTTGCCACCTCCATCCATTTCAGGACTGAATCGTTACCTTTCATTCAGTCAACACCATGGATTAGTATAGACATATCTATATGATTAGTATTCCAAACCCTAAAACAGAACGAAGCAGAAGCTAGATAAACCAAACTAGACCGACACGAGGTTCTGATGATCTGGATTACCAAGCTAGGATCCCGATCTACTGCAGGATTGCCTTGTTTCTTCAGAAGAAGTGACCGGGGTCCCTGAGTGGCACGTCCACGAGCCCCACACCGGCATGTCCCATGCCGTCATCGAGCAGCCAGTTCCAATCCAGCACGGAGAGGGCCGGCGCCGCGGCGGGCGCGCGGCCGTCCTCCGTCCTGCTCGTCACCGCGGAGCCGTCGGGCGTCGCCGCCGCCATGCCGCAATGGCTGGCCGACGCGCCGTCGCCGGACACGGACCCTGCCGACGGAGACCCGGAAGACGAAGCCTTGCACCCGCCGTCCCCGGGCCGCATCCAGCCCTCCAGCAGCCGCGCGATGTTGTCGGCGCTGGACGCGTACGTCGCCTTCAGCGGCGCCGCCGCCAGCGCCTGTGGCTGCTGCGGCCCTGTCGGCGTGGACGACTTGTCCAGCGAGAGCGCGTCGCGGAGCGCCTGCCGCGCGGTGTGGATGTCCGTCTGCAGGCGGCGCTCCCACTGCCCCTTGGGCGCGGCCTCCCTGCTCTTCAGCTCGGCCGCGGCGGCGTCCGGCCCGCCCTCGCCGGCGGCGGCCATCTTCTTGAGCTTCCGCTTGAGGTGCGTGTTCCAGTAGTTCTTGATGTCGTTGTCCGTCCGCTCCGGCAGGTAGGACGCGATCGCCGCCCACCTAGGCAAAGAAAGAATTGCAGAGCCGACGAGCACACACTTACTTAACAATTACTGTACTGTATGCATTACCAAGTTCATGAAACAAATCTGGAGGGGTGCCGCACGGGCAAGTACACAACGTGAACTAAATTCTAGGCAGAAGAACCAGCCAAGCGAGCGAGATGAGATGTGTTACCTGTTGCCGAGGAGGGCCTGGAGGTGGACGATGAGCTTCTCCTCCTGGTCGGTGAAGTTGCCGCGCTTGATCCCGGGGCGGAGGTAGTTGGTCCACCGGAGGCGGCAGCTCTTGCTGCAGCGCATGAGCCCTGCAGGATCGCGAGAAGGGGCCGATCGATGAGAGAAGGAAACGCGCGCGAAACGAGACGGGGACCGAGGAAGTCAAGAACGCACCGGTGGTGGTGGGCACGGCGCGCCAGTTGCCCGGGCCGTGGTCCTGGATGTAGGAGACGAGCACGAGGTCCTCCTCCGGCGTCCAGGGCCCCTTCTTCACCCCGGCCTGGTCGCAGCACGGCGGCCTCCCCATACTCCCGGCGGATTCAGATCACGGCCAGGCTGGGTTCAGTCCGCTTTTCCCGGGCGGTGGTAGTGAGAGGAGTGGAGCGAGACAAGGGTCCAAGGATGAGGTAATGCGAGGGTCGGCGGTGCGTCCCCGGGCCGGGGTATATATAAGCGCCGAGCACCGGCCGTGCGGCGTGCTCCCCTGCGCAGGTTTGACCGTCCCGGGAGGTAGCGGCCAAGGCTGAGTGAAGACAGTGGTGAGTGGTGACGATGCGGCCCCAACAAACTATTTCTCGTCTCGTTCCGCCTGAGTCTCCTCTCCTCATCCTCTCGCCAACGTTGAATCTGGTCTACGTGCCTACACACACCAACGACCACGGAGGTGCAGCAGCAGCCTCTCCTTGGTGACACGAGACGAAGAAGCACCCGCACACCGTGCACATACGGACAAAACAGGGCGAACTTTTTTAAAATAATACATTATTATCTGCTTATTTCAGAAATAATACTCAGTTTCCAGATTTTCCAGCAATAATACACTGTCGGGTTCAGAAAACCCGAAATTTAAAAATCGGGGTGCAGAAACCCGAGTGGCTGGGGAATCTGCCTCTGCCGCCTGCGTCGGACTTCCCCACCCCGAGAAGATGATGTCGGCTTGGCGCTTTCGGAGTGTGCGATGTGGGCTGGTCGGCTGGGCAGCAGCAGGCCTGTCGGGCCGCAAAATCCCGAGGCGCGGGGAATCGGTTCCCTGACCCCGAGTTGTGCTGGATTCTTTCGAAATCGCGCGTCGATGCTGCCGGCGCTGGCTCTTCTTCCTCCTTCGTTTTCTCTCAGCTCAGCTCAGCTGCTCTCTCTCGTTTTTGCTCTCATCTCCACCTCTATTTTCTCTCATTTAACAGCGATTTGTTCATCATTTTGTTGTTATTTCACCATCATTTTGTTGGAGGTGGTGGTAGTGCTGCTGCTGCTGTTTGAGGTGGTAGTGGTGGTGCTGGTGCTGGTGGTGTTGCTGCGTGGTGGAGGAGATGGGCTGCTAACAGAGTTGTTTCGCACACTTCAAGGGTAAACCCTAATCCCTGATATTTGATGGCATAATCATGCATGTTGTGTTCGTTAGCTTGCCGGATTAGTTACTGATATAGGTACCGGTAGAAAATATTTATGTAGTTGGTCGTCGTTGGTATTTTTATTTATTTAAGAGGGTAGTGCTCGGTTTTTTTACAAGTCTGTATTTTGTATAGGTGAACAGATATGTCTGATAGAGTAAAATTTGTTGTTTACTTCGGCAATGGCACAGTCCGAACAACTCTGATGGGAGTTGATCTGAGCGAGTTTCAGTACGAGGAGTTGCATTTGTCAAACCTAAAAACATGGCGGGTTTGTAAGTTGAAGGAGTGGTTGACCGTGAATTTCGGGCTTAATCCCGAAGCATACACCGTGGGTGTGCATGCTTTGTGGAGCAGCTCCAGTACCCAAATATTCTGGCGGTTGAAGCCGATTGAGCGGACCTCTCAGTGGGTGCACTGGTTAGAAGCGTGCGAGCGCAGGGAACTCACCCTATGGCCTTAATACTTCCCGTGGCAAAGGAGGTCAATTCCCACGAAGGAGAGGCCAAAGCAGTCAAACTTCTGATGCTGGAGGCAACAGTTTCCAATCCGGGCAGAGTAGTCATGATGGTAGTGGCGAGGTTGATAGCGACCAAGAAGAAGAGCATATGCAGAACATGATGGACGAGGAAGACGAGGATGGAGTGGAGGATGAGCTTGATTTAGATCAATCCGGTGGATCCGATAATTCAGATGACAACGAGGAGGAGGATCTGATCCCCCCTTCTTGGAACCAGGATTTGTCGGAGGCAATGATAGTGGATGACCAGTATGATTCTGCTTGTGAGTACAACATGAACACCATCTCAATTGGTGCTAGATATGCTGGCAAGAGACATCTGCAGGAAGCAATCACTCGGTGGGCAATGAACACGCAACGGGTATTCAGAACCACCGTTTCAAGTCACAAGTTCTTGACAGTGGTCTGCAGTGATGCTAGATGTCCATCAAGGGTGCATGGGTACTGTCCAAAGTATGACACAATATGGGTTGTGAGCGACTTCGTGCCGCACACCTGTGTCCTTAAGAGTATGCTGCTGGATCGCCAAAACCTTACCTCCACTCTGCTTGCTCGCCTGTTGTATAAGGAGATTGTAGAATAAAGCGATGGGGTTTAAAGCCATCCAGCAAAGACTTCACCTTAAATATGAGTATGTAATTTCATATGGCAAGGCATGAAGGGCTAAACATACGACACTGGAGAACAGATTCGGGACCTTCCTATGACGGTGTCGTCTGTCTCCTCCAGACATTGCAGGACCGGAATCCGGGCACCTATGTGTACATACAAGACTTTGGGATACCAGAGTTCCCTACTGACAGGGTTCTGCATAGGGTGTTCTTCGCATTCAGCATATTCATCGAGGCTTTCAACCACTGTTTTCCGGTGATGTGTGTAGATGGAACTTTTCTGACTGGTAAGTACAGGGATCAGATTCTGACAGCCATTGGAATGGACGGCAGCAATCGAATTGTGCCTCTCGCATTTGCATTTGTTGAGAGCGAAAACACTGCTAGTTGGTTATGGTTCTTCAAGCAGATAAAAAATCGATTGTGAAATATCGCCCAAATGTGTGCGTGCTCCACGACAAGCATGCAGGTTTACTTGCGGCTATCAAGACGTTGAAACAAGCAGGACCTGATGAAGAGACGCCATGGCAGGACATGCAGAGCAGGTGGTGCATGCGTCACCTGGGAGCCAATTTCTTCTCGCAGTTTAGGAGTAAGAACCTTATGAATTTGTTCAAGAAGTTGTGCAAGCAGAATATGGAATGCAAGTACAATTTTATCCGCCGCAAGCTGGATGAGTTCACTAAGAAACATGTGAAGCAAAGGAAAGCGGTGCGAGCAGTATCAGTAGCAGCTCATGGAGCAGCTGTAGCTGCACAGGGTACAAATGTTCCAGAAGTCAAAGAGTCAGATCCTATTGGCCTCTGTGACCTGCCTGGATTTGACCCACCCAATACTAGAAGGAAGATGGAAAGACGGATTAAAAATTTTGCAGAGTAGATAGAGCACGAGCCACTAGAAAGGTGGTCTTTGCTGCATGACACACATGGAGCTAGGTATAGTGTCATGACTACCAATCTAGCTGAATCATACAACTTCGTGCTTAGAGGAAACAGGGCATTGCCGCTGACAACCCTTGTGGAGGGTATTTTATATGGCACTATGAATAATTTCAAGGAGAGACGACAGTTGGCTGAGAGTCATATGCTGGAAAATCCAAACACCCCGTACTGTAAGTCCATTATGGAATGTATGAATAAGAACATGAAGAAGGGTCGGTCACACACTGTTCTGGCCATCGGTAATCAGGAAAGGAGGTTCGAGGTGCGCTTACCTACCAACAAGTTTGGTTGTGTGAATGAGCTGAGAACACATGAGGTCAGAATTGGAAATGAAGAATGGCCATCGTGTGAGTGCACATGCAACAAACCGAAGTTGCTTCACCTTCCATGCTCGCATGTGTTGGTAGCTTGCAAACAACTAGGGATGGACTCAATATCTTCCGTCTCTCCAAATTATCTCTGGACAAGTGAGATGGTAGGATATAGAGCCGTGGGAAATTTTACAATGGCAATGCCAAATGAAAGGCGGTACATCCCTGACCCAAGGTTATTGCGGACAAGCAAAGGTCGATGTGAGACCAGGCGCATTAGGAATGATATGGACGAGGCCGAAGCGGGTGGGCCAACTAGGCAATGTTTTCTGTGGATTGAATTTGGACATAGGGACACCCTATGTCCCACTTTCTACCCAACGGCTGCAACGGCGGTGGATAACCGTGGTGATACGTCCAAAACGTATCTACTTTCCCGAACACTTTTGTGATTGTTTTGCCTCTAATTTGTGTATTTTGGATACAACTAACACGGACTAACGCTGTTTTCGCGAATTGCCCCGGTGTCTTATTTTTGTTCGGAAAATCAACTTTTAGGAAAATCCCGGAAATAATTGCAATGGGCCTTCCATGTTGAGGAAATCGCTTATCGGGGTCAACTCGGTCGGCTCACGATTAGCGATTAATAGGCAAATCGGTCGATTAATCGGGCGATAAATGAGTTAATCGGGTGACAAATGAGTTTATCGGCTAATCGATGACCACTGAATAGGGATTAATCGGGCGATTAATCGTTGAATCGGATGATTTTTTGAACAATGACAGGGTACAGATGTTGCGGAAGTCACGGAGTCAGATCCTATTGGGCTCTGTGACCTGCCCGGATATGACCCACCCTATACTAGAAGGAAGACGGGAAGACGGATTAAAAAATTTGCAGAGTGAATAGAGCACAAGCCATTAGAAAGGTGGTCTTTGTTGTATGATACACATGGAGCTAAGTATGATGTCATGACTACCAACCTAGCTGAATCATACAACTTCATGCTTAGAGGAAATAGGGCATTGCCGCTGACAGCCCTTGTGGAGGGTATTTGTTGGGGGGATGACCCCCGGTATGCCAAAGGCATGCCAAAACCGGATGGTTTAGGCCATCAAGATACCGGTTTAATGCTTATACCGGAGCACGAAGTTAAGAGTTTGGCTAAGTGAAGCTAAGCCGGTATCCCCAGGAGGGGTATACCAGAACCGGATAGAGAAGACACCGGGCTACCGGTAAGAAGTACACTGTAGCACGTCGGCAGGGTTGGTCAAAGATTCTCTCCAGAGCTAGAAGACAAAGATGAGCTAAGCAAAGTAGCTTTAAACGAAGCTCTGACGATAAAGAAGAGGATGACGCTGAAAGAAGCCGGAGGACGTCAGCCTCCCTGATTAAAGAAGACCCCGGTGTCATCTATGATTAAAGTAACTTTGTAAAGTAGTTTGTCTAGTCAAAGATGCCATTAGGGTTTCTTCCCCTGTAAGCCACCCTCTCCCCTATATAAGGAGAGGGGGCAACCCTCTTCACGGGCACGTATGTACGACGATCCCGGTGTAGAAGAAAACCTGTAACCTTGTTGTTCATGGAATAGACAAGATCTAGAACGGGGTTCATCCTTGTGTCTCTCTTCTTCTACCTCTGGCCTTGGCCAAGTTCTTGAGGAAAGCACCCGGAAGTTCATCCTACCTGATCAAAAACCCTCCCCCGAATCCTCTAGCGTCCATTCGGCCCCAACTTAAGCCATCCTATGGCATCTGTCTGTTCACCACGACGACAGTTGGCGCCCACCGTGGGGCATGAAGTGGCGCTTGCTGGAGTTCATATTCGGGCGGGCATCCTCGAGGTCACCGGTGAGCGGACGGTGTCTGCGCTCGTCCAACGCCTCTACTCCATGGACTTCATCAACGACAACGCGGGCTGCTTCGCCAACGGCGGCATCTTCCCCAAGAACGGCCGCATCATCGGCCCTGCGAGCCACCGCGTC